>NC_064816.1:162325728-162415776 GCF_023721935.1 Panthera uncia | reverse complement strand
TTTGGATTGTTGTATTTTCATTTTCGTTTGTTTCCATATATTTTTTAATTTCTTCTCTAATTGCCTGGTTGACCCACTCATTCTTTAGTAGGGTGTTCTTTAACCTCCATGCTTTTGGAGGTTTTCCAGACTTTTTCCTGTGGTTGATTTCAAGCTTCATAGAATTGTGGTCTGAAAGTATGCATGGTATAATTTCAATTCTTGTAAACTTATGAAGGGCTGTTTTGTGACCCAGTATATGATCTATCTTGGAGAATGTTCCATGTGCACTTGAGAAGAAAGTATATTCTGTTGCTTTGGGATGCAGAGTTCTAAATATATCTGTCAAGTCCATCTGATCCAATGTATCATTCAGGGCCCTTGTTTCTTTATTGACTGTGTGTCTAGATGATCTATCCATTTCTGTAAGTGGGGTGTTAAAGTCCCCTGCAATGACCACATTCTTATCAATAAGGTTGCTTATGTTTATGAGTAATTGTTTTATATATCTGGGGGCTCCGGTATTTGGTGCATAGACATTTATAATAGTTAGCTCTTCCTGATGGATAGACCCTGTGATTATTATATAATGCCCTTCTTCATCTCTTGTTACAGCCTTTAATTTAAAGTCTAGTTTGTCTGATATAAGTATGGCTACTCCAGCTTTCTTTTGGCTTCCAGTAGCATGATAAATAGTTCTCCATCCCCTCACTCTCAATCTAAAGGTGTCCTCAGATTTAAAATGAGTCTCTTGTAGACAGCAAATAGATGGGTCTTGTTTTTTTATCAGAATGGGAGATTTTTAACACACATCACTAGCAAAGGTCTCATATTCAAAAAATATAAAAAATCCCCCCCAAAATCATTAAGACAGAAACAATCAAGAAAAATTGGCATAATGTTTTAACTGGACCTTCTAAGGTCTTATTAAATGACAGAGAAATATACAAGATGGTGTTGACCCTAATTACCAAATTGGAGAAATGAGATGGAGCACATGAAATGCAGGAGATCAGCTACTCAACTGGGCAAAACTCCAAGTTCACAAAGTTTGGATGTTGCTGAGAATTCAGAGCATGAGAACTCAGGTCTGGTGGTGGAATAAACAAGGAGTTAAAAGCAAGATCAGCCCCTGTTTGTGTGACCAGTATGTGTGTGTCCCTGTGGGAAGATATTCTGAAGGATGCCAGGAATCACCTGGCAGCAATGTGTACATTGGGTGACTGGAATAGGAAGAAAACTTGCATTTTATCATAAATTCTTTTTTTGCTGTTTTTTAAAATCTTTATTTTTGAGAGAGAGAGACAGAGGGCTAACGGGGGAGGGGGGGAGAGAGAGAGAGAGAGAGAGAGAGAGATACAGAGATACAGAATCTGAAGCAGGTTTCAGGCTCTGAGCTGTCAGCATAGAGCCCGACGCAGGGCTCAAATTCACGAACTGTGAGATCATGACCTGAACTGAAGTTGGATGCTTAACCCACTGAGCCACCCAGGCATTACCCCCCCCCCACCCCTTTTTTTTAATGGGAAGTCACCTTACACTTCTACAATGCATATGAAAACCATATAACTTCAAACATTTAAATGAAATGCAGCCTTCCCTGCAGTGTATTTCATTAGTACAGTGTTGTGTCTTGCCTTTATGTGGTAGAGGAGAGAGAATTCAGGGGAACATTCATTCCTCTATAGGGAGGCGGGGGTCTGCATGGTTTCAGGACTATTTCAGGACATTCTTCTGCATGCTGCTGAGGTTGGACGCAAAGGGACAATCTACTGAAGTTATTTCTGGAAGCCAAAGTAATTTTTCTTGTGTTGTTAATCTTGGCAAGTGTCCTGAAGGCACTACTTTGCAGGTGTGATAAGATTGACATAGATCAAAGTATGTGCTGGGGGTGGCCGTAAGTGCCTGAATGGACTGCAGGCCCCCTGCTTCCTGGGAGAGAGGAAGCTTCTGCCCGGTGCACATCTACCGTGTTCATTGCAGTGCTTATTAGCATATTGTGGAGTGGATCCGTCTATTGCTGTAAGTTCTGCAGTGATCTAGAGTAGTTGTTTTTCTTGTTTTAATCAAGTGAAACAATTTATTAACTTACTGTTTCTGCGTGTTCAGCAGACGATAATTAATATTTTTACAACCAAGAAGTAGTTTATATGTAAGTTTCCCTTTTAAGGAAGAAAAAATAAAATTCAAAGAAATGCATGTGATTTCATTGTGAATTCACATAGGAGCCACACTTGTTTCTCCAGGGGTCAGATGCGGTACTGAGAAAAGAGGGGTTCTCTGAAACCAGTGTCTTGGTTCCTTCTCTGCCTTTCAACAGCCTTTGGTAACACAAGAAGAAAAATCTTTGCTGAGTCATTAGTGTAGCACATGTTTACTGAGCACCTACTATTCCTGGCATTTTGTAGACAGTAGAATTTTAACGTAAGCAATGCTCTAGCCTTTCTCTGTGATGTCCACTCCAAAGAAGGGAGCAGAGAAGAAGAAGGACATCTGTATGTCTGTCTCCTCCCTCCTTCCTCCCCAAGCTTTGCAATGCCCACAGCCATGTCCTGGGATCACTTGTATGCTCTTGAGTCCAGAGGGTGACACAGGTGAGGACCAGTGGCCAGAGAGGTTCTCAGTGCCACAGAGCAACAGCTGTATCACAGCCATCTGTGCAACAACCTTCTAGAGAAACTGCCCTGAGCTGACTTTTCAGTGTTTCACACCTGCCACCACCTCTGTTACCTCCCAGCCATCCTCTAAATCATACACATTTGAGGTTTTTTAAAGAACATTTTGAAGCTGGAGATCAGGTAACATAAGAACACATCATTTGGTCACAACTCTATTGGCCTCATGTTATTAAGCATGTGGGACATGCTTAAAAGGTCTACTATGCAAGACATGTGGGTCCTGTGGATGAATTATAGGGATAAGCTGGGGCCAGGACATGAAGGGGAGAGGGCCTGCCAGGCAAGCTCTTTGTCACACAGAACCTCCTCCCTGCTGCATGATCAGTGATTTTGCAGGTAAAACCTGCTGCTTTTCAAAGTGAGCAGTGAGCATAAATCAGGTTGGTCGGTAGGTGTGCAGTGAGTAAGAGGAAGAAGGTGGCAGATAGTTGCTGCACTCACTGTAAAGGCTATTGGAAATTGGGTCTTTCTGGTTACATGTTTGGAGAAGGAAGTAAGGGATGCGTGTGGTGATGATAATATACCGGCACCGCCATCTCTTTAGTCTGTCTCTACTAACACAGCGTTTGAGGTTGTTCCTAGCTCTGCCATGTTTATTTTACTTATTTGTTTTTAAAATGTTTATTTATTTATTTTGAGAGAGAGAGAGAGAAAGAAAGAAAGAAAGAAAGAAAGAACAGGGAGGGGCAGAGAGAGGGAGAGAGAGAACCCACAAACTGTAAGATCATGACCTAAGCCAAAGTCAAATGCTTAACTCATTGAGCCACTCAGACACCCCCAAAATTAGAATTCCTAAAAAAGAGGGATCAGAGCCCACATCCCAGGTCTTAGCTGAGACACCTGATGAGTTACACCTTAGGTGTGTGGATAAAGCAGAGATAGAATCACTCTTTCAACAATGGCAAGGGTCAGGCCTTGGTTGGACTAAGCAGTCTGGCCCCAATCTGGCTGCCTATTCAAGGAGGAAGGTAAGAAGGTAAAGCCAACCAGGGCCCCTGAAGTTTCATACATGATATCTGGTGTTCAGTTTTCAAGGATGAATGGCAAAGACCAAGGCACAAAAACAGATAACAAAGAATGTTTATAGTTATTATACTTATCACATTAAAGCTTTAAAATAATTGTGTTGCTATGTCCAAGAAAATAGATGACAAGACAGAATATTTTTTTAGGGAAATGGATTCTATGAATAAAATAATCAGATAGAAATACTAGCACTGAATTTAAAGACTTGGTGATGGATGTAACAAAAGATTAAACATGGCAGAAGAGCAGATCAGTGAGGTGGAAGTAGGTCAGTAGGAAATAACCAGGCAGAATAGCAGAGCAGGGGCACCTGGCTGGCCTCAGTTGAAAGAGTGTGCAACTTTTGATCTCAGCGTCTTGAGTTTGAGTCCCATGTTGGGTGTAGAGATTACTTAAATAAGTGAATAAATAAAGACTTGAAAAAAAATAACAGAGTAAAGCTGATAAAAACTGTATATGAATGTGGGACATGCTTAAAAGGACATGCTTATGCATGTCATGTAACTGGAGTCCAACAATAGGAGAGAAGATGGTGCAGAAACAATATTGGAAGAGATAATGTGTGAGATTTCTTTTTAAAACTTAAGAAAAATATCAAACCTTGGATATTAAAAGACCTAAATAGCCATTTTATAGGCATAAACAGGTTGAATATTGGCAGTTTCATATGATTCAACATCATAGAAGGAATTCAAATCAAACCATACCTTTAATATTATAGTAAGATTAGTAAAAACCAAAGTTGAAGAGAAAATCTGGAAAGCATCCAGAGAAAATATCTGTCAATGTAGAAATATAATGCTCACTGAAATTATTTTTCAAATATAAAGGTGAAATACACATGCTCAGACAAAACTTAAGATACTCCATCAAGAGAAGACTCTTACTGAAATACTAAGGGTTCTTCTGACCAGGAAAATCTCCCCTCATAGAAGCAAGGAGATGCAGGGAGAAATGGAGAGCAGTGGGAGAGGCAAGTAGGTGGTAACACATACAGGTGCTGGCTGTGTAGGAGGGATGTGTTCTCAGGTTCTGGCACCATGTGGGATGTAATGACTGTGTTACACTGTGGTAAGTCAGGGATCCCATTGTAAAAGAATAGCTAGCTGGCTAAGGGAGAAAAAGAAAAGGAAATAATTAAAATACTCAATCCAGAATAAGGCAATCAGGAGAGAAAAAGAGGAAATGCAAAACAGGCCGGACGAATAGGAAGCCAGCGAGTGATAGGATGGTAGGTGCAGACCCCAATACACCAGTCACTGTGCTGAAAATAAATGGGCTAAATATTTCCACTAAAAATTAAAGATTACCATTAAAAACTAAGCCATATTATGTGCTGCTTGCAAGAGACCACCTTAAATGTTGGGCTATAGAGGACAGGAAAATAAAATGGAAGAGGATACCATAAAAACACCTAAAGAGCATTGGCATAAGTGTACTAGTATACAAAGTCGATTTTAAGATGGAAGCATGTTCAGAGATAAAAAGAATCATAATAAAACATAAGAGTCAATTGACCAGGGATGCACAGTATTATAGATTTAATGCTCCTGATGTAACTTCAAAATATATAAATCAAAAAAGATAGAAAAAAATGCACAATCACAGTTCGACTTTAGCATATTGCTCTAAATAATTGATGCAAGAAACAGACAAATAACAACAATAACTCAGTAAATGTACAGAAGATCTGGAGAACAGGATGAGCAAAGTTAACCTCAGCGACACACACAGAACACTGAATCCCTCCAAACAGAATATGCATTCTTTTCGAACGTGCATGGAATATTTACTAAAATTGACCGTATGTTGGGCAAAAAAGATTCTAAAGATTTAAATCACTAAAAATGTTTTTATGACTTGAGGAGTTAAGATAGAAACCAATAAAGGAAAGTTAAATGAAAATCCCTAAATGTTTGGAAATTAAATACTCTTCTAAATACCCTATATCTCGAAGAAGAAATCTCAATAGAAATTGGAAAATAGTCTGAACTGAATGATAATGAAAGTACAACATTAAACTTTGTGAGATGCAGCTAAAGCTACGGTTGGAAGGAAATAATGATCTTAAGTGCTTTATTAGTAAAGAAGAAAAATTGAAAATAATATACATATCCATCACAAGAATTTAGAAATACAGTAGGAAATTGAACTTTAAATAATAAAGAGCAAAAAATAATGTAGTAGTAGAAAATAAATATACAGCAGAGAGAATGAACAAAGCCAATCATTGGTTCTTTAAAAAGATTTTCATGTAGATTTCAGACAAGACCGATCAATAAAAAAGGGAAGGACCAAACTGCTTATAGCAGAAATGAAAAGTGAACATCACTATAAATCCTACAGACATTAATAAGACAATAAAAGAATATGAACAATTTTGCCTATAAATTCAGATAAAGTGGCAAACTTAGGTATATATGTTTTTTTATTTCACTCTATGATTCAGCAGTTTTACTCCCAAGTATATGTTCCTGACAGAAATGCATACTTATTAGATATACAAAGGATGTGGACAAGAGTGTTCCTGGTTAGGGCGCCTGGGTGGCTCCGTCAGTTAAGTGTCTGTCTTCAGCTCAGGTCACGATCTCATGGTTTTGTGGCTTTGAGCCCTGTGTCAGGCTCTGCACTGACAGTGCGGAGCCTGCTTGGGATTTTCTCTCTCCCTCTCCCTCTGCCCCTCCTCCCTCCTCCCTCTCTGTCAAAATAAATAAATAAATTTAAAAAAGGAAGAGTGTTCCTGGCAGTCTCATTTCTAACAGCCCCAAACTGGAAATATGTCTTATGTGTCTATCATTTATGTACAGAGGAATGTGTAAATAACTGTGGCATGTTCACACAATGAAATGTAAAACACCAACTACTGTTACACAAAGCAGTGTAGATAAATCTCACAAACACAATGTTGAGCAAAGGAGCCAGATGGAAAAGAGTATACACAGTGTGATTCCATTTATATAAAGTTCAAATAGTCAAAGCGAAGCTTCAGTGCTGGAATTTAGAATGATGGTGGCTGAATGGGGCGGGGCGTGCTTCTGGGTTATGGATCCATGTTTCAGTGGGCGTGTTCATTCCATAAGAATTCATCAGGCTGGACGCTTCTCAGAATGTGTGAATTTTTTTGAATTGCATGTTATATTTTAATAAAGGATTTATGAAAATATTTCTGTAGCTGTGGTTTGCTTTCATAACACTTTAAACATATTCCAGGGGCCATAAAAAGTATTTTAATAGCTGATACGCACAGAAAAGCTTTGCAGAAGGAGACTCCAAGCATAAAGTGACCTTTACCCTCCAGTTAGGGATGGGGCCTGAGCCAGTGTCAGCACCCCTGCTGCAACTCAGCCTCTGTCCTCTGCTCGCAACTCCCTTCAGCAACGGCTTGTCCCAGAGGTTTGTTTTCCCCAGCTGGATAAATTTAGGTGCTTATTTAGGGAACATATCTATGCTTTCTGAGCGCCTGTCATGTGTTAGCCACTGTGCAGGCACTTCCATACATCACTGCCTTTACTCTGCAAGATATTACTGGAGAGCATACATTGACTACGTCTCCTGAGTTGCATCTTTCTCTTCTCCTTCCTGTTCCATGAGAGGTACGCATAGTCTGGGGAATCTGAAAAATGTACCTCAGTAAGTGAAGGAGAACATTCCAAGGCCCTGGCTATAGCAGTTGATTCAGGAAGGGTCATGTGACCCATGCTGATCCAATCAGAGTGAAGTGTAGGACTTTCAGAGAATTCTGAGGAAAGACCCCTTTTTCTACTCAGGTAGACAGGATGGCAGGTGTGACAGTGTGCCACCACAGTCAACCCAGGGATGGAGCCAGCAGGTGACTTCCACGACACAGTGGGCAGATCAGAGAGGAGAAAAGAGAGCAGACCACGGGTGACACAGTGGAGCCATTGCAGGTGGCTCCCCTGAAATCAGCCCTTTCCTCTGGATGCTTTGATTAAGTGAACCAACATACTCCCTGATTTTAAGCCAGTGTCAGTGATATTTTCTCTGACTCAAAACTGAAAACATCCTAATTGTTACAGAGATGAAGATTTTGGTTAGTTCTGATTTCTTCAAAATCACACAGCTAACAGTAATAGAGTCAGGAATCGGAGCAGAAGTTTTTCTCAATCCAAGCCCTTTTTTCCACTGAACTGTCAGTGAGGCACAAGTTGCTGGCACTAGGTGAAGCGGTCCTAGCTCTCGGAGCGCGAAGCCATCCCAAGGCAGCTGAGACCATGTTAAGCCATGCAAGGATGCATTTGCCACTGAGTGTTCTTGTGAGGTTGCTCAAACTCATTCTCACCGAAACTCAGTAAAACAGACCCAGACCATCACCCCTCCAGGTCTCAGAGGCCACTCCACTTGGTAGCAAGGGTCAAGCAACAGCCTTTGCTGCATTCCTTGTGCAGTTACCACTCAGTGTGATTCTCCTGCCTGTTGGCGTCCTTGCAAAGCATTGTAGCTGAAGCAAACTCCATGTTGCACAAGAAGGCTTTTTTCCCCCCTCATGTTGTCTTAAGGAGTTCGTTGGCTAGGTCTGGGGAGAGTCCTTAGTCTTTGCCCACTGTGGATCCTTCATATTCTACCCCCTTGCTCTTCTCCCTGTAAATGATTGCTTTTCTTTGGAGATTTGGGCTTGACATTTCAGACCCCATTTTCTCACAATCCATGGCATATTATGGGAACCTGCTCCTGCATCTATTTGAATTTAAATTGCATTTAAGTGAAAGCCTGTGAATTTAGTGAAAGATCAGAAAACCAGTCTACCTCGGTCTTTCCGTACATTTGCATGCTTATAGTTCTGGACTGGAGCATTTTCCTCTAGGACAGGACTCTGCTGTTTGGAACACTGGTGTGGGCATGCCTGAGCACTGGGCAACACAGTAGAAGATAGCCAGGGTAGGATTTCAAGCTGGCTGAGACAGGTGGGAGCCGGGTGCACCTACAAAATCTGTAGAAGCTGAGGATCAGGACCAAGGACTAGAGCTGATGGCCAGCAGGCAGGAAGTGAGGATCATTGCAGAGGTGGATGGTGAAGGGCGAGCCTAAGGCAGAAAGCCAGGAGAGCAGGCACGTGCTGGAGCCCCTGTCAGCATTGAATCGAGTGAGCATGATCCTGAGTCTGCAGCAGGAACAGATACTAACGAAGGACTGTGCTCACTGCCATCCTGGAGGTGTCTTGGTAATGGGCCATTTTTATGGATCTGCTAGAACGTGCCGTTGATTCTGATATGAATATGCTCTTCCTGGAGACACTGAGAAGCCTGTCCTATTGAGAGAAGTGACAAACCGTGTTCCGAGTGGCCTTGGAGCTGAAAGCTCTTCCTCTGGGTAGGCTCTGCCCAGGACGCAGGGACAGCCAGTCGCTGATGTGTCCTTGGTATGGCCCGTGTTACCCACCAGAAAGCATGGACTGGATCAGAAGGTGGATTCGTCAGTAGCAGAGCAATTGTATGAGAATATTATGAGTTAATAACGAAAGTAGCCAGAACTAGGAGTCGAAGCCTTGGGTCCAAGTACAGGCTCTGTTGCCAAATGACAAGACTTTCTGGTCTTGCACCCCAGAATGATTTCATCTGATCAGGTTGGAGTTTGTAGAATAGCCCAACTCTCCCACACCACCTTGGCTCTTTTATGGCGGTAAAGATGTGCTGACACTAGGTGGCAGAGCACAGTACATTTCTGTTTTACCGTTGTTCTTTTTATTGCTACAAATTTATTGCTAGAAAATAGTTGTTTTTATTGGAAAAGACTTTGAAAGAAGTGGTTAAGTAAAATACAAGGACAAACGGACTGAAGTTTCTCGGCAAAATCAGGAATGAAAAGTTTTAACTGAACTGTGACTTCCTTCCCTTTAGGTTTTGTACGCCTAGCCCTCCAGATCTGCCACAGTTCACACAGGGGTTTGCTAATGGGAAATTACCTACCTTTGCAAAATGGAGGCATGGCAAACTATGAACATATGATGCATACTGTATGTCATTAACATGATTTTTTTAATTTATTTTTTTAAGTTTTTATTTAAATTCCAGTTAGTTAACATACAGTGTAATATTAGTTTCAGGTGTATTTAAAATGATATTTATAAAGAGTTTTCTAGGGGAAAGGCAACTCTTATGAAATGATGTGGGTTTTTTTTGTTTGTTGTAAAGATTTTATTTTTAAGTAAACTCTATAACCAACATGGGGCTCAAACTCACAACCCTGGGATCAAGAGTCATATGCTCTACAGACTAAGCCAGTCAGGCACTGTTCTTATGAAATGATGTTAAATGAAAAAGGAGCTATACAATTTTATAAGTAATGTGATCTCCTGTACGTAAAGAATGCCCAAGTGGGAAAAAAAGGGAAGTATACCAGAATGCTAATGGCAATTTCTCCAGTTGGTGGATTATGAATAGTTTTAGTCTTCTTCTCTATATTTTCTATGTGTGTCTTAAAAGAACAGCCTAAGTGACTTTCTGGAAAGGCTTTTTTAAGGGTCTTCCCATTGCTCTCTCTGAGCTGTAAAGAACAGTCTCTTTCTCTTCAGTGTTCTAAAGCACACCTTTCCTTCTATGTATTCAGCACCTATGATTCCCCATTTAAAAAAATTACTTTTTAAATTTTGGCCTGAAATACAGTGCTTGGCTTCCACATCTGTCTTGTGGGAGCCAGTTTCATATGTGGCTCCTGTTTAAAGATTCTCAGCGGGTTTCTTGGGTTCAAGAACACCCTATTTTAACACTTGATTTGAGGTTAAGAGTACCACTGAAGTTTGGAAACCAAGCAAAATTTAAGGCAGATTAGGTACTGAAGCATCAACTAGAGAGGAATAGGATTTTAGCCTCTTTTCCTTTTATAAAAATTTGTCATGTTAGCTAACATACAGTCTACAGTGTGTTCTTGGTTTTGGGGGTAGATTCCCATGATTCATCGCTTACATACAACACCCAGTGCTCATCCCAACAAGTGCCCTCCTCAATGCCCATCACCCATTCCCCCTGCCGCCATCAGCCCTCGGTTTGTTTTCTGCATTCAAGAGTCTCTTATGGTTTGCCTCCCTCTCTGTTTGAAACTATTTTTTCCCCCTTCCCTTCCCCCATGGTCTTCTGCTAAGTTTCTCAAGTTCCACATATGAGTGAAAACATATGATATCTGTTCTTCTCTGACTTATTTCACTCAGCATAATACCTTCCAGTTCCATCCACGTTGTTGCAAATGGCAAGATTTATTCTTTCTCATTGCCAAGTAGTATTCCATTGTATATTAAACCACATCTTCTTTATCCATTCATTGGTTGATGGACATTTGGACTCTTTCCATAATTTGGCTATCGTTGATAGCGCTGCTATAAACATTGGGGTACATGTGACCCTATGAATCAGCACTCCTGTTTCCTTTGGATAAATTCCTAGCAATGCTATTGCTGGGTCATAGGGTAGTTCTATTCTTAATTTTTTGAGGAACCTCCACACTGTTTTCCAGAGTGGCTGCACCAGTTTGCATTCCCACCAACAGTGCAAGAGGGTTCCTCTTTCTCCACATCCTCACCAACACCTGTTGTTGCCTGAGTTGTTGATTTTAGTCACTCTGACCAGTGTGAGGTGGTATCTCAATGTGGTTTTGATTTGTATTTCACTGATGATGAGTGACGTTGAGCATCTTTTCATGTGTCTGTTAGCCATCTGGACGTCTTCTTTGGAAAAGTGTCTATTCATGTCTTTTGCCCGTTTCTTCACTGGATTATTTGTTTTTCAAGTGTTGAGTTTGATAAGTTCTTTATAGATTTTGGATACTAACCCCTTATCCAATATGCCATTTGCAAATATCTTCTCCCATTCTGTTGGTTGCCTTTGAGTTTTGATGACTGTTTCCTTCACTGTAGAAAGCCTTTTTATCTTGATGATGTCCCAATAGTTCATTTTTGCTTTTATTCCCCTTGCCTTCAGAGATGTGTTGAGCAAGAAATTGCTGCAGCTGAGGTCAAAGAGGTTGTTGCCTACTTTCTCCTCTAGGGTTTTGATGGTTTTCTGTCTGTCTCTGTAGCCAGTGGTGCTGGGAGAACTTGACAGCAATATGCAGAAGAATGAAACTGGACCACTTTCTTACACTATACACAAAAGTAAACTCAAAATGGATGAAAGACCTAAATGTGAGACAGGAAACCATTAGCCTCTTTTCTGATGGTAAATCAGATAGGACTTTGTCAGTGCATAGTTGCGGGTTCTTAGCTTCAACCAGCAGACCTGTTCTGGTCCCTCAAGCTTGCCCTTTGTGTGTGCTTCTCTCGCTGTACCTGCAGGACGGTCAGAGGGCAGCTCTTGTCTCATCTCACCCAGCCAGGCTTCCTCCGTCTTGTGTGCCGTCCCTGTCCAAATCTGCTCTCTATGTGGATCTGTCCCTCCCCTTCCTTACCTGACAAGTCTGCTTGGTCCCCTAGTTCATCCAGCCCACCTTTCTAAGAGTGTCTCTCTGATCGGCCTTCCCAGTTCCTGCTGATAAGCTTGTTGCTGCTGTGTGCCCTCAGTGTGCTTGGATGTGCCTCTAGGTCAGGATATACCTCTTGTGCTATTTTGTTGTATTAACATATTTCCATATTTATCTCTACCACTGTGTCAGTCAGGGTTTCCAGAGAAACAGAACCAACAAGGTGTGTATGTGTGTGGGGTGTGTGCATATGTGTGTCTGTAAAGAACTTTATTTTAAGGAATTGGCTCATGGGATTGTAGGCGCATAAGTTCGAAATTTGTAGGGCAGCTCTGAGTCTGCAAACTCAGGCAAGAGTTTCCTTTTCCAGAAACCTCAGCCTTTGTTCTTTAGACCTCCAACTCATTGGATGACGCCCACCCACCTTACAGACAGTAATGCCCTTTTACTTAAAGTCAGTGATAGTGGTTGGCAATCACATCCACACCTATGCTGGTGTTTGTTTATTATTTAAAAAAAAATTTCTCTTTTAATGTTTGTTTATTTTTGACAGAGAGAGAGAGAGAGAGAGAGAGAGAGACAGAGCATGAGTGGGGGAGGGGCAGAGAGAGAGGGAGACACAGAATCTGAAGCAGGCTCCAGGTTCTGAGCTGTCGGCACAGAGCCCGACATGTGGCTCGAACCCACAAACCGTGAGATCATGACCTGAGCTGAAGCCTGACGCTCAACCGTCTGAGCCACCCAGGCGCCCCTGATGGCATTTTTTGAAATAGCTGGGTGTGACAGCTTCGCCAAGCTGACTTATGGAACTGACCATTCAGGGCTAGCGGTGGGCCTCTCCAGCTGCACACGCTACTTGTTTAAACGTAGCAGAGACTTACTGAGGAGGAGCAGGCGGGTCTGTAATTCATCTTCATCTCCAGCAGTTACGGTCAGTCTCTGGTTTTGCATAGAGCAGTGTGCACTTGGCCGCTCAGAGCCAGTGCGCTGTGATTGCAGACCTCAGAGCAGGAAGTGTTAGTGGGCAGAGTTTCTGGCAGTCGTGCCCCACTTTGCTCCTTCACTGGACTCCATTATAGCTGATAGAGAGGCCGTATGGCTTCCTGTTTTATCAGTGCTTTTCCTCCGCTTGGGCGGCCGCTTACTAAAGCCAAGCGGAGAACGGGCCGCCCAGTGAATAGAACCCGTGATAACCTCTCACCCTGCTGCCTGGGTCTCTGTGTCCGTAGGGAGACATTGTGCGCAAGGCACAGGGCACTCCTGGGCCACATGTCAGTATGCGTCTCCTCTTGTGAAAATCAGCCGGTGTCTTCGGGTGGTCAGCCGGGAGGGGCCCAGCGGGAGGGCCTTGGGGAGGCCGAGCCACTTCTAAGCCCCCAGACCTTGAGAGTGCTCTTTTATGCTCTCTGGTTTCGTTTTCCTCGTCTACAAAGTGCAAGCGAGAAATCGCAACCTCAGAGGGGAGCGTGAGGATCAAGTGAAACAAAACTGTTGAACACAGAGACTCCGTGCGTCTTTGCTGTCCTTATTCCAGTCTGGTCCTGATTCTCTGGTCTTCCCAGTAGCGTCACATCTCTGCTCCTGGATTTCCTCATCTAGAAGAGGAGGGAGCAAGACTCATCTCCAGGATCCTCTCCTTTAGGAGAGTCCTGGCTGAGCAGAGTGCCGTGAAGACACACGGTTTGGGACTTACTGATGGGACACTGGAGGCCACTGGGGGAGGGGAGGGGCATCCAGCGAGATCCTCACAGACTGCTCCTGCCCACTGCCTCAGTGTCCAGAGGGTCCCTGAAGGCCCTCAGGCAGCTGTGGCCTGCCCTGTCATGGGGGAGTGCCCACAGCGGGCACAAAGGAGATGTGGTTGTAGTTTCTCACCACTCCTCACCAGTGGTCTGTTTCTCGGGGTTAACTCCCCACTCAAGCCTTTCCTTGTCTTCAAAAGTGACAGCGTTTGGGGTTAACTTGCATGAGGACCCCCACCTCAGGCTTTCTTGTCTTGTTGCCTTGGGCTGACTAGCAGAGAAAGCTGCTCTGCCAGATGAGACTGGAGGTCCTGTCCAGGAGGCTGGCCTGCGCCCTACACATGCCCCGCTTCTCCCTCTGCCTTTGGAGAAGCAGTCAGGAGCACACGGCGCCTGTCCATCTTGTCTTCCTCTCCGCTTGCCATGCCAGTGAAATCCAGACACATGGGACCTGAGCATGTTCCGGCTGGCTGAACCCAGTCACTGTGACGGGGTCTGTCTGGTGGTCACCCAGAGGCCTGTGCTTCCTGCCTTGGGCCTTGCTCAGTGCTGCACACGGCAGCATTTCAAGTGGCCGCTTGCCGCTTCAGGCGGAGTATGGGTCTCTTTTCTTCTCCTCCCCCTCCTCCTCCGCCTCCTCTTCCTCCTCCCCCCTCCTTCCTCTTCCACTTCTCCTTCCTCTCCTCCCTCTTCTTCCTTCTCCTCTTCCTCCTTCATTTTTGAGAGAGAGAGAGAGAGAGAGAGAGAGAGAGAAAGCATGCATGTGGGAGCAGGGGAGGGGCAGAGAGAGGGAGAGAGAGAATCTTAAGCAGGCCTCATGCTCAGCACAGCCCAATTCGGGGCTCAATCTCACGAACCGTGAGATGGTGACCTGAGCTGAAATCAAGAGTCAGACCCTTAACCGACTAAGCCACCCAGGCACCCCAGGTCTCTCTTCTTCTTTTTCCTTGTTTCTATCTTCCTTGTATTTGACTTTCTTTGAGACATGCAAGAGTTTGTGCATACATCTGAAATGAGGATCTGGCAGCATTCAGAGTTTTCCAGCTCCCTTCTACGTCCAGATTTGTAATTCAGGAAGTCAGATGGTGTTTTGGAGCTTCCACTGAGGGGATTTGCTGATGCCTCTCCATGTGCATATTACAATTCACTCAAACCAAAGCATCCCATTTCTCCTTTTCCAGACGTGTGGGAAGCTGTCTTTGCAGATTGAAAGCCCACTGGGATTTTTCATCTGCAGTTTTTCAGTGTTGTAGATTTTTCTTGGTTGCAGTTGAATTTCCTTGTAGGCCAGTGATGACACGGTTGTCGATCTCTGAGGCAGGATTCAGTAAGCTTGTGAAATTAATGAATTCTAGCAAAATTGCATGTTAACGACACTTCTGTAGATACTCTTTGAATAGTGGATTTTCTTGGAGTGTTTCTGTGATGAACCTTTGTTGCTAATGACCAAATTACCTCCTTTAGAGTAACTTGGTCTCAGGGCGCCTGGGTGGCTCAGTGGGCTAAGTATCTGACTCTTGGTTTCGGCTCAGGTCATGATCTCACGTTTGTGAGTTCAAGCCCTGCATTGGGCCCTGCACTGACAGCATGGAGCCTGCTTGGGATTCTCTCTCTCCTTTTCTCTCTGCCCCTCCCCAACTTGTTCTCTCTGTCTTTCTCTCAAAAAATAAATAAATAAGCAAGCTTAAAAAAAAAGAGGAACTTTGTCTCTAATCTCAGTACCTGTGCTGTGGAATATTGCACATATCTGGTAACGAAGGAGGACCTACATTGTATATAGTTAAGACAGCTTCGTTTCTTTACTTCAGACCTTAGGGGTAATAGTGATTCCTTATTTTCTCCACAGCTATTGATGAATATGTGGCAGTAAAATGTTTGATCACTACTTCTAAATGTAAGAATTTTAGATTTCAGTTATATACCATTTATATCAAACAGAACATATGGCTCTCAAAGCAGCACAGAACATATTGGAGAGAAACCCAGTGATTTGCTCCACTATTCAGCTGCGTTTTTTTTTCACTTTCATGGAAACCATAAGATTGTTTTTGTGTTTCAGATCAAACATGTTTTTGAGCAAAGAGTACATTACCCAGCTGTCCTAAAAGCCATTACTTATCACTGTTCAAATTTAATCTGAGCCATCTGTTACATTTCTTTCTTTCCATTTATTTTTGAGGCACATCATAGGAAAGTTGCTTCTTGACATATCTCTCTTGGACAAACTACAAAAAGGAAAATATGTCAGAAACTTTAGATAACACTTTGTTGATGTATTTTGCATAAAGAATTAAGTTATATTTCATTTAGAATTCAGTAACCCTGTACTCTTACCCCAACTTAAAATAGGTTTGAAGACTCTAAGTAATAAAGTGAACCTTATATTAATATTTATTAATGCAGTGGGTCTCAACAATATGCAACAAGTTAAATTCTTCCTTTTAATTGTGATTCAATTGAAATTTTTATCTGAAGACCTGAGACTAAATTATAGTATGTAATGGATGTACTAGTGTATTACTAACTGGTAATGTGACTGGTAAATGTTTATAACTGGTTTATTTTTATTCTCAAACCTGGAATAAAAATCTGAGCCACATAGGCTTAAGGCTATTTGAGAATTGTCACTCCAGAAATGAACCTGAATTCACTTAATTTTATCAGAGGAAGACCTTGGCAGAATTGGGCATGTGGCTGCTTTCTGAAAGCTGACAGGCTTTGGAAATTCTAGGAAGATAATGGGTAGAATTTCTCTGCATGGCTCTGTTGGAACCTGGGGTGCTTTATTCCTGAGGCTGTAGCCCCCATGGTTTCTCAGTCTGACACAGCCATGCTGGGGATGTGGACACATCTCATGAACAAAGATGCGGCAGGGGAAGACTGCCCCACTCCATCCACAGTCACGACAGATACTGTTGTTTCACCAATGGGGATGCAAGAGAAGGGAGATGAGACTCATTGCTTAGGGGTTATTTTTCCAGAAGCCCATTTGGTAGAGAGTGAAGGTATTGTTTTCATGATTCACATTATGACAGCCCTACTCTTTGGGAAGGGAAAAACAACTCAGAAATTATGTCTACGTGTGTAAATTGATTGGGCATAATATTCACCAAGCCTTCCCTTCTTGAAAATATCTCTTTAATTGAAATCCGCTTTGCAGATATGCTCATCTCATTTGTCTTTGATGAAGAGGGAGGCACATGTGTTGACCTCACTGCTAAAGAAGTCCTGGACACCTCCGCCCTCAAAACGACAAACCCGAGATTTGTGTTCCAAACGGAGCCCCTGAGGGACCGGGGTGCGAAGGTCAAAGGGAGCTTGTGCTGGGCAGAACCCGCTGCATGGAGGGCTTTCTCTACATTCTCTTCACGGCCTCTCCTCACTGCTGTGCTCCGGGTCCCAGGTGTTGCCTCACATGGCGTGAGCTCCTTTTTTCCTGCTTTAGGCAGAAAGATAAAACCGTGCCTATTTGGGGAGAACGAATGCTTTCTTTGTTCCTTGCTCACTTACTAAAGTGCTTGTATACAAATGTGGCAGGAACCTATTATAATATGGCATATTCCCGCTTACCTTTGGAGACTTTTTAAAAGTTTTTATTATCATCCCAGTACAGTTAACATACAGCGTTCTATTAGTTTCAAGTGGACTATACAGTGATTCTGTGCATTCTTCAGCGCTCATCACGACATGCACTGTTAATCCCCTTCATCTATTTAACTCATCCCGCCACCCACCTCCGCTCTGGCAACCGCCAGTTTGCTCTCTAAAGTTAAGAGTACGTTTCTTGGTTTCTCTCTCTCTCTCTTCATCCTTTGCCCATTTGTTTTGTTTCTTAAATTGCAAATATGAGTGAAATCATATGGTATTTGTCTTTCTCTGACTGACTTATTTTTTTTTTAATTTTTTAAAATGTTTTTATTTATGTTTGAAGGAGAGAGAGACAGAGCATGAGTGGGGGAGGAGCAGAGAAAGAGGGAGACACAGAATTTGAAGCAGACTCCAGGCTCTAAGCTGTCAGCACAGAACCCGATATGGGGCTCGCGCTCACAAACTGTGAGATCATGACCCGAGCTGAAGTCGGACGCTTGACCGACTGAGCCACCCATGCGCTCCCGACTTATTTTGCTTAGAATAATACTCTCTTGCTCCATCTATGCTGTTGTAAACGGAGAGGTTTTTTATGGCCTAGTAATATTCCATTGAATAAATATACACCGCGTCTGCTTTATCCATTCATCAGTGAGTGGATGGATACTTGGGCTGCTTCCACAGTTTGGCTATTGTAAACAGTGCTTCAATAAACCTGGGGTGCATGCATTCCTTTGAGTGAGTGTTTTTCTACGTTTTGGGTAAATACCCAGTATTGGAATTACTGGATCATAGAGTAGTTCTATTTTTAACTTCTTGAGGAACCTCTGTACTGTTTTCCACAGTGGCCACACCAGTTTGCATTCCCACCAACAGTGCATGAGGGTTCCTCTTTCTCCACATCCTCACCAACGCTTGTTGTTACTTGAGTTGTCGATTTTAGCCATTTTGATAGGGGTGAGGTGCTAACTCACTACAGATTTGATTTTCATTTCCCTGATGATCAGTGATGTTGAGCATCTTTCCATATGTCTCTTGCCCATCTGAATGTCTTCTTTGGAGAAATGTCTGTTCATGTCTTTTGCCCATTTTTTAATTTGATTATTTGTTTTGGGGATGTTGAGGTTGTATCAGTTTTTTATAAATTTGGATACTAACCCTTTATCAGATATGTCATTTGCAAGTATCTTCTGCCATTCAGTAGATTGCCTTTTGCCTTTGTTGATTGTGTCCTTTGGTGTGCAGAAGGTTTTTATTTTGTTACAGTTGCAATAGTTCATTTTTGCTTTTGTTTCCCTTGCCTCTAGTAAGAAGTTGCTGCGATGAATGAAAAAGAAGTTACTGCCTGTGTTCTAGTCACTGCCTGTGTTCTCTAGTATTTTTATGCTTTCGGGTCTCACATTTAAGTCCTAATACATTTTGAGTTTATTTTGTATGTGGTGTAAGAAAGTGGTCCAATCTCATTCTTTTGCATGTAGCTGTCCAGTTTTCCAAACACCATTTGTTGAAGAGAATGTCTTTTATTCCCCACTGGATATTCTTTCTTCCTCTGTCAAAGATTAATTGATAATGTAATTGTGGGTTTATTTCTGGGTTTTCTTTTCTGTTCCATTGATTATGCATCTGTTTTTGTGCCAGTACCATACTGTTTTGATTACTACAGCTTTGTCATATAACTTGAAGTCCAGGATTGTGATACCTCCAGGTTTGTTTTGTTGTTTCTTCAAGATTACTTTGGCTATTCAGGGTCTTTTGTGGTTCCAATACATGTTTTAGGATTGTTCTAGTTCTGTATTTTGATAGGGATTGCAATAAATGTGTAGATTATTTGGGGTAGTATAGTCATTTTAACAATATTTGTTCTTCCAGTCCATAAGCATGGAATGTCTTTCGGTTTCTTTGGGTTGTTTTCAATTTCTTTCATCACTGTTTCATAGTTTTCAGAGTACAGATCTTTCTTTTTTTTTTCTCTAAAATTTTTTATGTTTATTTTTGAGAGAGACAGAGCACAAGTAGGGGAGGGTCAGAGAGAGAGGGAGACATAGAATCTGAAGTAAGCTCCAAGCTCTGAGCTGTCAGCACAGAGCCTGATGCAGGCCTTGAACCCATGTACCATGAGATCATGACCTGAACTGAAGTCGGACGCTTAACCAACTGAGCCACTGGGGTGCCCCATGGAGTATAGATCTTTTACCTCTTTGTTTAAGTTTATTCCTGGCTATGTTACTATTTTTGGTGCAATTGTAATTGGTATTATTTTCTTAATTTCTCTTTCTGCTTCTTCATTATTAGTATACAGAAATGAAACAGATTTCTGCACATTGGTCTTTTAAAAAAATTTTTTTTTACATTTATTTATTTTTGAGAGACAGTGAGAGGATGAACAGGGGAGGGGTAGAGAGAGAGGGAGACACAGAATCAGAAGCAGGCTCCAGGCTCTGAGCTGTCAGCACAGAGCCTGATGTGGGGCTTGAACCCACAAACAGTGAGATCATGACCTGAACCAAGTTGGACGTTCAACCGACTGAGCCACCCAGGCACCCCTGCACATTGGTCTTAAATCCTGTGACTTTACTGAATTTATTTATCAATTCTAGTAGGTTTTTTTTGTGTGGAATCTTTAGGGTTTCCTATATATAGTATCATTTCATGTGAAAATACTGAAAGTTTTACTTCTTTCTTACCAATTTGGATGCCTTTTAAGAAATTTTTTTAATGTTTTAATTTATTTTTGAGAGAGAGAGAGAGAGAGAGCGAATGTGAGCAGGGGGAGGGGCAGAGAGAGAGAGGGAGACAGAATCTGAAGCAGGCTCTATGCTCTGAGCTGTCAGCACAGAGCCCAATGTGGGACCAGAACTCACTAACCATGAGATCATGATCTGAGCCGAACTTGGACACTTAACCAACTGAGCCACCCAGGCACCCCTGGATGCCTTTTATTTCTGATTGCTGTGGCTAAGGCTTCCAGTAGTATGTTGAATAAAAGTGGTGAGAGTGGACATCTCTGTCTTGTTCCTGACCTTAGGAGAAAAGCTTTCAGTTTTTCCCCATTGAGTATGGCTGTGGGTTTTTTATATAAGACCTTTATTATGTTGAGGCATGTTCCCTCTAGACCTACTTTGTTGAGGGTTTTTTGTTTTTATCATGAGTGTATATTGTACTTCGTCAAATCCTTTTTCTCCATCTATTTAAATGATCATACAGTTTTTATCCTTTCTCTTATTGATGTATCACGTTGAGTGATTTGTGAACATCCAACCACCCTTGTATCTAGAACTAAATCCTACTTGATCATGGTGGTGAATGGTTTTTTTAAAATGTATTGTTGGATTGGGTTTGCTAGCATTTTGTTGAGGATTTTTGCATCTATGTTCATCAGATGTTTTGGCCTTTAGTTTTCTTTTTCTTATGGTGTCTTTATGTGGTTTTAGTATCAGGGCAATGCTGGCCTCATAGAATGAATTTGGAAATTTTCCTTCCTCTTCTAATTTTTGGAATAGTTTGAGAAGAATAGGTATTAACTCTTTTTTAAATGTTTAATAGAATTCACCTGTGAAGCCATCTGGCCCTGGACTTTTGTTTTTTGGGAGTTTTTTGATTGCTGATAAAATTTCATTGCTGGTAATCAGTCTCAAATTTTTTCAATTAAAATTTTTATATTTCTTCCTGCTTCAGTTTTGGTAGATTATTTGTTTCTAGGAATTTATCCATTTCTCCTAGGCTGTTCATTTTGTTGGCATATAATTTTTCATAATAATCTGTTACAATTGTTTGTAGTTCTGTGGTGTTGGTTGTTATTTCTCCTTTTCCATTTGTGATTTTGTTTGAGTCCTCTGTCTCTCTCTTTTTTTTTTTTTTCTTTTGAGTCTGGTTAGAGGTTTATTAATTTTCTTGATCTTTTCATAGAATCAACTTCTGATTTCACTGATCTGTTCTGTTGTCTTTCTAGTTTCTATATAATTTATTTCTGTTCCAATCTTTATTATTTTCTTCCTTCTGCTGGTTTTGGTTTTTTCTTTTTTTTCTAGCTCCTTTCGGTGTAAGCTTAGGTTGTTTATTTGAAATTTTTCTTGATTCTTGAGGTAGGCCTGTATTGCTATAAACTTCCCTCTTAGAACCCCTTTTGCTGCATCTCAAAGATTTTGGCCCATTGTATTTTCACTTTCACTTGTTTCTGTGCAGTTTTTTATTTTTTTGACTTCTTGGTTGACCAGTTCATTGTTTAGTAGATGTTATTTAACCTCCATGTATTTGTGGTCTTTCCAGATTTTTTCTTATGGTTGATTTCTACCTTTATAGTGTTGTGGCAGAAAAGATGCATGGTATGACTTTGATCTTTTTGAATTTGCTGACACTTGTTTTGTAGCCTAATTCATGGTCTTTTCTGGAGAATGTTCCATGTGGCCTTGAAGGAATATGTAGTCCCCTGTTTTAGGATGGAATGTTCTGACTATATCTGTTAACTCCATCTGGTCCACTGTGTCATTCAGAGGCACTCTTTCCTTGTTGATTTTCTTTTTGGATGATTGTTCCATTTATCTTAGTGGGGTGTTAAAGTTCCCTATTATTATGGTTTACTATGGATTATTTCCTTTATGTTTATTATTAACTGTTTTATGTGTTTGGGTGCTATCATGTTGGGTGCATAAATATTTGCAATTATTGTATCTTCTTGTTGGATTGTCCCCGTTAGGATTATGTAGTGTCCTTCTTTGTGGAGATATTTTAGATGAAATCATGTGCACAAGAGCATAATAATTACCAAACTATTGGGCTTTCAAGCACATGCCTGTTGAATAAATAATACAGGTAGTAAAAATCTTTTACAGTTCAATGAGACTCTACACAAGGTAGATTTTCTGTCTGTCTATGCTGGTTGTAAAAGTCTTCTCTTTCAAAAATGGTCTTTGAAACAGAGACTACTCCTTGCTTCTAGATTTGGAGACAGTAAAATAACGAAATGCTAAGCTTCCAAAGACTTTAAAACATTCTTTGCAGTGTTAGAAATCTCTTGTTGGTGAATACTGGCCAAGTAAAGCCATGGAGGGCTTGTTAATTGTACTGTTTACTTGGCATGCTCAAGATAAATATATCATTTTAATTCTGCTTGGCAGTGCACTGCTGACTGGCCTCTTGGCATGAAGTGTAGGAGGAAGGTCTGTGCAAATCAGTATCAATTCTTTAGAAGTAACGAGGGAAAGAAAGAGCTGCCGCTCATTTGACTTTCCACTTTAACAATGTTTTTGTGAAGCACTGCATTTCTCTGAGTCTTAAGGGCTCCCCAGTGCCCTTGATATAGACTTCCTGCATCTATGATAAGTGATTAAAGGAGAGAAAGGATGTTGGCTTGTTATAGCGTGTGTAATGTTTGCAAAACAGTCGTTTCCTGAAATGGGGCCTTCTTGGCCAAAAGGGCTTCATGTTAGAAAATAGTATCAGGCTGTGCTGTCCTCTCAGTAATATTTCAGAATGGTGGAAGTACACAAAGATGCTTATTGCTAGTCAGTGACAGAAACCACATTGTCCAAGACACATGCTTTTAGTCTGGCCAGTCTTTCCCTCAAAACTTGGCAATGCTGTGGGTGTGCTTAGATGCAATGTTGAAACACAGAATGCTGTAGTAGACAGCAAGAGAAGCAGAGTCACTCACAAACCAGTGCCAGGCTAGCCCCACTCTACACCAGGGTGTAGGGCCTTAACAAGGGCCACCAAGCTGACACTGGCCCAAATCATCATTAATGACCAGTGGGGAAAATTGCAGTGACTCTGTGACCTTTAAACTTTTTGGTAAAAACATTAAAAATTCTTTTACTTCTGGTTATAAATATATAGGGAAGTAAAAACCCTAACATTGCTTTAGTACAGTGTGACTTAACGCATTAGAAACATTGAGAGTGAAAGTGCCCCCGGTCTACTTTGAGCAGCGCTTGCCTTCTTGTATTAGAACTTAACGATCATAAGGAAGTGTCTTTTCTGTGACCTGGGGATTGTCACGCACCTTTCTAGGTTTGGATCAGCTTCCAGGTTTGTCCTTTGCATGTTCAGTGTTGTGGAATATCTCTGAGCGTTCCTTACTGTGAATATTTTTGCTGGCACCACATTCTCGTCTGCACCCTTTTCCTCACAGCCATTCCCTCGTCTATGTGGATGAGCTGTCTTCCCCGAATTCATGCAGCTGTACATCTAGAGTCTCTCAGACGAGGCTGTGTCCATATTCACCAGCCCAGCTGTTTCTCCTCCGATTCCATTGGCCTTTGATTCAAACTTCACTTCCTGTTTTATCAGTTTTCACTTCTTTTCTGCACTTGTCTCTTTCTTGGTCAGTTCTGTCTTTCCCAGTGTCTGTTTCTGTGAAATGTTACGTGGTTTATCACCGGAAGACAAGGAGCCAATGCACCTACATGCTTTGCTGTCTGTGTGAACAGCAAGGATGCAGAGTGACCCATTACTGACAGTCTTTGGAAGAAGTGCCCTGACTGGTCGTGATGCAGCTGTTACGCACACAGTGATTTCTGCCTGCGGACCTGGCAGCAAAGTCTCTCCCTTAGCCATTATCATGGCTAATGTAGCGTGAGAACTGAAATGCGAACCACAGTGTTGGGTGCTGGTGCTGTATAGCTCAACTCTGATAACTATCTGGCATGTTGAACTGGCAGAGTGAGTGTTGCCCTCTGCCATCCCATCCTAGAAGTGGTCCCAGATTGGGGTGATTACTGAGTGTAACTAAACTGTATACATATGTAGAGTGTCTCAGGACAACTTTGATGTGTGGTGTTTATTGGTCATGAAATCACTACCAAAGTTGATGTGGAAGAGAAGAAAGCCAGAACTCAGTGGTTGCTACCAGGCATGCCAGAGATGGAAATGACAGTAAAAGTGGCTCCAGGATGTGGGACCCCGGAGGGGCAGGTGCAGGAACTTCCAGCTCTTAACAGCCTCGGTATCTTTGAGGTGACCTCTTAGTCCCTATGGATAATGCTCTTTCATTGAAGATCCTTGTAGAGGGATTTCATGAGCTACTGTGATATCACCTCTTGGTGACTAAATCGAGGGTAAATCACTCTGATTAGTTTAATTTTCCTTCAGAAACCTTCTCATTTATCATGCAGAGAGCCTGGTTGAGGGTCTTTGATGCAGGGTCTCCTCATGTGTGGGATGATGATGAGTCACTGTAGGGTGGGGAGGAAGGTGTCAGAAATAACCTAAGATGGGAACTGGCATGTAATTTGTGTGCACAGAATAGGTGCAGGGTTCTAAATCTTTACTGCTCCTAGAATCACCTGGGAAGATTTTAATAAAGCTGAAGCCGAAGGTGCCACCAGACCAGTCCCATCAGAACTTGTGGAGGTGGGACTCAAGCATCTGCATCTGAAAGGTCTCAGGTGGGTACTATGTACAAGCCAGAGCTGAGGAGATTGGTGGAGGCTTCGAGGTTAGTGGGCGGGGCTAAGGGGATCCCCCATACCCTGGTAGCAAAGCCACTGGTCCTCTACCCAGCTACAGCAGGTGGTTTCTTGGAGGTGATCTGCTGGAGGGTTTTGTTTGGCCTTCATTTACTGGATCTCCAACTTTTTACCAATGCAATTGAGAGGTCAGAGTGGTAATTAGAGTGAAAAATGAATTTGGAAACATGAGGTGGGAGGTACAATTTATGACCCTGCAATCAAGTCAGGAAATTAAACTGAACTGCTCAGCTTCTATTAAACAGAATTACGCCAGAACAGCCCCATGAATCTCAGTGCACATTTTCTAGTCTAGTTGAGAAGGGTCTCTTTCTTGCCCCTCAAATGTGGTTGACTAATAACATTTTCTCCAACAAGCTGGTGGTTGTTCAGTTAGTGTGATGCATTTGGAAAGGATGGACAGTGCGCTGGAAAGCTGTCACTGGTGGGTGTCCTTCCTCTCCCTCCTACCCTGCTGTCCATGGACCCTTCATGGTGTTAGTGGGAACACCGAAGCATTAGCCACATTGGTGTGGACCAGGCAGGAGAGTGGTGCCATTTGGACAAGTGTGCTGGACTGAGGAGCCCAGGTGAAGGCTTTGTTGGTCAGAAAAAGGAGGGGGCGGCTTCTTCTTAAAGAGAACTCTCAGTGGGTGGTGCCGATATATTACTTATAGCTGAGCCCAAAGAACACCTGATT
Source organism: Panthera uncia (assembly GCF_023721935.1). Taxonomy (NCBI): domain Eukaryota; kingdom Metazoa; phylum Chordata; class Mammalia; order Carnivora; family Felidae; genus Panthera; species Panthera uncia. Next base: position 162,390,215 of record NC_064816.1, on the reverse strand, counting down.
TCTTCTGTGGTTCTTCCTCACAGATGCAGTTACACTAGTGAAATTTGGTCCTGGAGGATGTGATGAGATTCTATTTTAAGGCTATTTCTTCTCTCTGTGGTGAAAGCATGAATAGCCATTGTTAACACCCTGCTACCCTCCCCGATCTGTCCTTTTGGGCCCAATGCTTCAGCCCATTAACTTCTTTTAAATTTCTCCCAGGTGAGCACTCCCAGTCAGCTTCTCTGTCACGGTTCAGTGTTGCCCTCCTGGTTCACGGTGTGCTGGTGCTGAGAAACTTGCCTTCCTGTTTGGGGGTTGGTGATAAATAAGTCACTCTGTACATGCCTGGCTTCGGGCTGTTTAGGACTAAGCATCGGATTCCCTATCATTTGAGAGTGCTCTGGTATTCCACATCATGTCAGGTGTGCCGGAAGCATGGCTCACACCCCTGCCTGACTGGAATCACCCTGGGTGGGGTGGGGGGACCCTGGCTTCTCATTCAGGTGCTGTCAGGTCCGGAAGGCCGGGCTCTGTCTGAAGCAGGAGGTCCTCACGGGCCACGCGCACTGGCTGTGCCAGACGGGTGAGCTCCCAAGTTTGCAGGTAACCCTGTCACTTAGGGCTCAGAGACTTCAAGTATGTGCCTAGCACCCTTGGCTAATAACTCATTTCTGACCCACGGGGGTCCTCCCACAGTGCTTTCTCCAGGAAACAGCCAGCGGCCTTGTTGCTGCGGTGACCAGGGAGCACTCCAGCTAATGTTCTTGTTTTGGCTGTGCTCTGGGAGTGCAGCTTGGAAAATGCCAAAGGGTGGGTTGTTGTTGCTTTATTAACTTCAGGTCCAGATCAGGCAGTGGGAAGAGGAGGAAGCAAACCAGATGCATTGTAGGTCCACTTGCATTGTGTTTGCTTGAAGGTAATGTTTTATTTTTGTGTGTATTTTGTTAAAATGCTAAGTGAACTGTGTAGGAAATTTATACATACGCTAGGAATTAAATTCTCTTCTTTGGTCTCATACCCTCTACAACTTATTACAAACAAGATACAGTGCACTATTTTGATCCTGAACTAAACTTTAGTTCAAAATTTGTCTTTCTTGCTGTAGATTATCCAATAGGTCTTTACCCAGCTCTCAATCTATTAGATTGGGATAAGAAAATAGATATGCTGTGTGGACAGTGGAGAAGGAATAGCCCTTGAGTGGAAGGTCCGGATGGGGTTGCTAATGGGGTTCCTCCAGGTCTGAACACGCGTGAACCCGTGTCACCTGCACAGCACCCTCGTGAGATGGGGGTATGGTCCTCCTGGTTCACAGAGCCTGAAGAGGCAGGTTGCTACCTTACCTAGGGTCGCACAGACACTCCATCGAGGTGTGCCCTAGAGCCCCTGCTTACCTGGCTGTGTTGCCTCCCAGTAGCTTCACCCTAGCCTCCAGAGCAGTGGGGGAACCTGCCCTCTGTGGGTGGGGGCTGGGGGAGCCCTGACCTGGGGGTGCAGCTGGCACTCCAGGGGAGAGCCTGACCTCTGTGGGTGAGACTGGAACTTTGGGGTGGCCCTGACCTCAGTATGTCAGGGGTGGGTACTGACCTCCAGAAGATAGCCCAGCTTCCAAGGGAGCCCTGACCCCAGAGGGCTCCTGACCTCTGGAGGAGCTTCTTGTCTTGGGCTCCTGAGGTGGGCAACATAAGCCTCGGTGGTGATTTTTCCACCTTAATAGACTGTAGTGGATTGACTGTTAGTGGAGCTTCCCAATGTGAAGTACAGAGTGCTTTGAATAGATACAGAGGGTAAATCAGTGTTGATCTTTTCTGACAGCCGCCACTGTTACCAGGGGGCATCACCTCTTAGGAATCAGAAGGGGCTTTCCTCTGGCACAGCTGGACCTTTCCCTGGAATAAAATTGGGGGTGATGGTAGTGGGTCTCCAGGCGACCTTGCTGCCCTGGTGGGAAGAGTGAGTGCATTAGGTTGAAGCTGCCAAGTGCATGGGGACATTTGGGGGCTTTCCTTGGCCCATGTGCTGTCAGCAGTGGGAAGGGGCTCCACCTACAGTGGGCAGGCTGCCAATCCATCCCTAAGATGCACAGCTGATGGCCACACCTCATCTGTGATTTGATTCTGTGATCCTTTATTTATTTACTTTAAATGTTTATTTATTTTGAGAGAGAGAAAGAGAGGGAGGGAGGGGTAGAGAGAGAGAGAGAGGGAGAGAGAGAATCTCAAACAGGCTCCATGCTGTCAGTGCAGAGCCCTATGTGGGGCTTGATCCTATGAACCATGAGATCATGACCCAAGCTGAAATCAACAGTTGGATACTTAACCCAATGAGCCACCCAGGTGCTCCTGATTCTGTGATCCTTTAGAGGAGAACACCCAACATCTGCTATCCTCATAGAAGAAACAGATTCTATTATTTTTTAAAAAAATAATGAGCTTCCTGGTGCTGGATAGGAAATTTTATTAACAGACAGTACACTAACAAGTGCTGATCTCTTGGCCTGAAAATAGTTGTTTTTAGATGCTATTTAGAGATGACTACAAATGTGAGGTTCCTAGCAGCTCCTAAGGCAGGACATTGCATAGCATCCTGACCTGAGAGGTATGATGCTGTCCCATTCACAGTTGCACTTGCAGACCCTGTGGCTGCAAACCATCATTGCTATTGGTCCTTACTCAGCTCAGGTGAGCTTCAGAGGTAGAGAGATCTTGTGGGCATGGATCTATCAGGAAACTGCCCTTCCATTGGTCTCGTGGTTCAGGGCACCTCAGCCTGATCTCACATACGCATGAGGCTGAGAACGTGGGCGAGGGGTCTGGGGAGTGAGTTCCTCAGAGACTACTGTTTCTGAGCTTCCTCCATCCCAACTTTGGAAAAGACTGAGGAAGTATGACCTTCGAACCCAAGCCTGGTGAGGGTCTTTGATGACTCAGCCAGTTTGATATGGTTTCATCCAGATGTCGAGGACTGGCACCTGATTGTGGCATGAGGTCTGGCCTCCGATCCCAAGAGGGCAGGACACGCCTGGCAGATTGCTCGAGGGTGGAACTGACCCCAAAGTTGGTTAGGGCCGGAGTGACTTTTTATTTTTTATTTTTTTTAAATATGAAATTTATTGTCAAATTGGTTTCCACACAATGCCCAGTGCTCATCCCAACAGGTGCCCTCCTCAATACCCATCACCCACCCCCCAAGGGCTGGAGTGACTTCTTATTCCATGTGTGCCGTTTGGAAGAGTGATGACAACAGGTGCCTGGAAGGGCATGGAAACGTTGCTAGGAAGAGCTCAGGTGGAAGAAGGAGCCACGAGAGACCCACAGCTAAGAGGAGTGTGATTTCTGATTTCATGGGCCTTCATACATCCTCACACAGATGCGGGAAGAAACACTGCCCCCCCAACTGAAAAAGCTCAAAGAAATGTGGGACAAAAATAAAATTGAGTTTTGATCATGTTGTACATGTTGAGTTTGTTCACTGGCTTACCGCCAACTCCACAGATTACTGAGTGTCTGCTCTATAAAAAGATTATGCTGTATTCTGGGGAAATAAAGGAGAAAAATGGGGTCTTGGGAGAGCTCACAACAGTGGGGAGGAGACTTCCCAAAGAGACGATGGTCCTGTTTGTATTACGACAGCCCAGGCTGTCAAATCTTTGAGGTGTAGCACCATGAAAGTGGCTTCTCACGCATATTCTGTGTCTCATGGGTACATTGGGACATTCATCCCACACCATCATGTGGGGATGCAATGACCCAGGAGCATCACATGCCTTCATCCCTGTGTTCTGTGTGTCTCTTTTTAGAAGGACACTAGTCATTGCATTTTGGGCCCACCCCAAATCCAGGATGATTTCATCTCAGGATGCTTACCTAATAACATCTGCAAAGACTGTATTTCTAAGTAAGGCGCATTCTGAGGTCCTGATTAGACATAAATTTTGTGGGGACACTATTCAACCCGTTACAGGACCCTATTCCCAAAGGAGTAAAGAGCCACTGACATTTTTGTTCTCACACTAGGGTTGAGGAAATGGATGTTTGGAGAGGTTGGTCTTGCTCAAAGCCTTTATCTTGTTTGGGACACACTGGGAGCCTCTGATGTGCTTCCCAGAGATTAAGTCAGAAGAAATCTTAGCTGGAACTGAAAGTCAGAGAGCCTCTACACCATCACTTTCACTCTGCAGAAGTGGCGAAACTTGTTAGTCTAGAATTACCTGGCAGGACAGTGATGGAATCTGTTCTGTTTTCTCCTTCTGCACCTCCCTCCCCAGGGGACAACATGCATGTTCTTGTTATTGTATTAGGTTGATGCTTTGATATTGGGGAGAGAGCTATAGAAAGAGGATGGTGCTCTTGGGTGGGAGTGTTCACCTGGAGGTGTGGGCATAGGTGACTTGGTGTGGGCTGCATTTTTGTTAAATGGTGCCAGAGAGGGAAGGTGTCCAGAGACCTTGGCAGAGTCACCAGCAAATGCACTCAAGTTATGCATGCGGCCACTGGAAGAAGTCAAAGGGGAAATCTGGATGCTGGGCTGAGTCAGAAAACTACTCAGGTGAGCATCTTAGTGGGTGGAAACCACATAGGCATGCTCCTCGTCTTCTGTGGTTTGCAGGAAACTTTGGAGAACAAGTGCATGGTGTCTCCTCAAAAAGGCAACAGCTTTCTTTCTTCTTAAAACTGGATTTTTGACAGGCAATGTCAACACATTTTTTTTCTCAGCTCTTTTCTTCAGTTCTTAAAATACTTCTCAGATCCTGCAGGAAATGATCTGAATGTCTTCACATGTGCGCGGGCCCCTCTTCTTGCCGAGCATTGGGTTTGGAGGAACCCTGAGCTATCAGCTGGCCAAAACCCTGCCCTTGGGCAGGTGAGGAAGAAAGCCAGCCACATGTTACCTGCTCTCGAGACCTCTTGGAAGGTCCTTGGCCTTCCCTTTCTCATCCAGAGGATTCAGTTGGGTTGGTTCCTAAATTCTGGTACATAGCCGGGTCTCAACAGCTTGAATGTCTGTTCTCTCTGGGCATTTTCTGAAGTTTGGAAAGTGGCAGCAGGGGCAGCAGCAGCAGGAGCATTTGTGTGAGTCTATTTTTTTTCAGCAGTGAGCCGCCATTTCCTTTTTTGGGAATGATGGTCTGTGGCTGTCCACGCCTCGCATCTGGATGAGACCTTGGTCCTAAGGATGAGGGCTTGCTGTCCAGCCCAACATGGTGGCGGTGGCTTGAGTACAGATGCTGAGGGGAAGCGCTGCCCATCCCCATCCAGTCCAGCCTTTGGCCTCCCACTTCTCAGAAAGAGAGTGTGGCTGCCCGTGGTCCAGCGGCTGAGTCGTGGCAGAATCCAGCTTAGAAAAAGAACCTTGCATGTGGAAAGCACACCCTGATGGTTTTCTCACACACCCCATGTGCCTCTTTCTAGGCCCTTTGACAGGTTTTATTACTGATGACTCCCAGCCAGTATTGCTCATGGCTGAGGGACGTGGGGATCGTGTTAAACACATGTAACTGATGGGCAGTTGCATGAACCTTCTCTGTCTGCAGGAATGATCTGAGGGCTCTGGTCAGCCACCCGTCTGTGGGGTGCCATGAGTACAACCTCTTCTCAGGCGTGTGTCACTTGTGTAGAGGTTGGCTGGTTTTTCTACCTTGCCGGTGTGACCCTGGGCATTTCTTCAGAAGCCATAGCAGTCCACAGGTCTTAGGTCTGGCTGGAGGCAGAGCTGAAGTGGGAGTCGCCGGTGCATCAGCCCCCAGCGTGGGTCAGTAGTCGGTCGTGGGTCAGGAGGAGGTGGGCTGTGTGATCTGTGCGTGTTTCTACGTACACCTCACTTTGCATCACCAGGTCCAGGAAGCCACAATCACAGGCAGAGTGGATGGCTTCCAGCTGCAAATGTCATCTGGCCAGTCCTAAAGATCTCCCCTTTGCAAGAATCCCCCTTTTCCCATGCAAGATGCCTGGGTGAGCCCTCACCTCTTCAGCTGGCCATAGATGTGTTATCAGGGCCACCACAGGCTCTGTTAAGTTAAAGGGATAATTGCTTGTAGAATGAGTCTGGGGGTGGCAGGGGCTTGGAGAGAGAAGCTAGTTGCTTGTGCGCAGGCTTTCCTTTGTTTCCTGCCATTTCTGTTGACTTGGAAGTTGCATGGGCCAAGAGGAGTCAGCATGCTCTGACAGGAAAAGCTAGGATCCAGTAGGCAGAGAGGGAAAGATTAGGACCTGAGGTCCCTGGGTGGGGAGAGACACATACTTTGGAACAATGCTGACCACAGCAGATTCCCTCGAGGATAATGTTCCTCTTAAGAACATAACAGACCCCACCTACTCTCCCTCAGGTTCCCCTCAGGAATTTGACAAAAGACCTAACTAAAAATAAGTAGTAGAGCATAAAACATATGACCCTCAAGGAACACTATGGCCACAGACCACCCCTCATACAATGGAATGGAGCCAGTCGGGAATGGACAACCCAGCACCTAGAGTTATCAAGCCAATAAGGACCTGAGAAGGATCGAGGGGGAAGGGAAGGAGGGGCGACCCAAACCTTATAGAACAAGGACCCTTGCCTATAGTCACAGGTATTCGCCTTCGAATGCCCCTTCTCTGCAAAGAGAGCCTTCCTATTATTCTTACTTCCTTACACTCTAATAAACTTTTGCCTGCTGCTCATTATATTCTGTGACCATCTCTTCATTCTTCGAGGCGAGACAACGAACCCCGGGTACTGAGGTAAAAAACCCTGCAAGAGTCCAGCATGAAAGAAATGATTACCGGTCACTTTAGGAGGCAGTGGAGTAAGATCGGAGTCTTTGGTTTTGTCATTTCCAGTTTTGCTCCTTCTCAAGTTCTCAAGTGCCTGTCGGGTGTCAGGTGGCCTGTTGGCCTTTGCGGTGACCCGGGCATCACTGTCCGACTGGACAGGCCAGCCCAGTCCTGACCATGGATGGAGAGGTTGGCCTTGGCCAGCACAGCGGCCAGCTGGTGGGCTGGTGCTTCTTGAAGGAAGCAGGCTGTGCACACTGTATGGCGAACGGGTGTTGGCCCTGAGCACGGTCAAGTGAATGTTAATGCAGAGTGCGGGTGCAGAGATGAGGCCTGGGGGGGGTGGTGGGCGGAAGGCAGAGTTTCTGGGCCAGATGCTACATCTGCTGGCAGGTTGGGAGCACAGAGATGTTCCCTGGGCCGGAGGGTAAACCTGGGATGTTCGTCCATCTGGAGGTGCCCCTTGTTCATCTGTAAAATGGGAATAAAAATGTATAATTTCCGGGTGCTGTGATAATTAGGAACATGCGTGGTGGGAGAGGTAGGATGATTGCCTTTTGATACTTTTTTCTCTTTTAATTAAAGAGGGTAAAGTGATTGCTAGAATGGGTGGCAAATAACTCTGTATCTTCTAAAATGACATTGCTATAACAGACTTTCAAACTGTCTTTGGTAGCTATTGGAATATACAAGCAAATTAATAAAAATATCACTGGGAAGTCCAGTGTTTATGTTAGCAGTATTTATGTTTAAAATGTTTATTTATTTTTGAGAGAGTGCAAGCAGGGGAGGGGCAGAGAGAGGGGGACAGAAGATCCAAAGCAAATTTTTGTGTGAGTCCCCTTCTTCCCCCATCTTTTACAGTTATCACCATAGTCAAGTTGCAAAGAGGTGGTCCTATGTTCAATGTAGTTCTGCAAACACAGGGGAAACATTTATATTATGCAGTTACCTTTTCTTATCATGTGGATTTTTCTGAGCCCACTGAATTACCCATTTTATTAATTTAATTTTGGCACACTTAGGAATAACTGTCATTTTGCAGAAACAAGTAATGAATATCTACTTTCTCCTAGTTTCTCTACCAAAGAGAAGAGCTTCCTGTAAGATGCTAATAATAACAGTTTCACGGGGGGAGAGAAACCTGTGGGCTGATGCCCTCAGGCACTGATCTCTTCTTCCTCCTTTTCCTTTTAAATTCTGTTTGAAAAATTCCACTATAGAGGGAGCCACTCTAACCTAAACTACCTTAACAAGGTGTGGCCTAGGAAGAGGAAAACCATGCTTTATTTTTTTTGGTTTATTAAAATTAAGACTATGCATGAATATATTCTTATTAGCTTTTTCATTATTTTATTAATATTTTATGCTGCCTCTGGTGGTGTTTGCTTTCAATCCCAAAGACACTGCAAAGATGTGTTTTGATTATACATATGTTTAAGATTACAGAACCAAGAGTATTTCCTTTCTGATAGAAAAGACCACCAGATGTCAGTGTAACTTAAGGAATAAAAATCTCACACACCAGGTTGGTGCCTTTGTCATTCTTGTCTATACAGGTTTCTTTCATATTCTGGCTTTTTTTTTTTTTTTTTTTTCCCGCATTCTGACTTCTAAAACCAGGAGGAGCTTTAGGGAGCATGCACATATGCCTCTCAAAGACGATAATTGTTAAATGTTGTGGGAGACATCTTCTTGCTTTCATTCTTCTTAAGGTTTCCACATAAATGCGTTGCGAATTCATTCTCCATTCCACTTAGCAGTATGACATTTCAGGATCAAGGTTGTTTTGAGCCATGAGCACAGGCTTCCAGGTCAGGGTCGTGGTGGCACTGTGTCTAGGCTCTTGGGGGTCTTCGGTCTTACTCTGGGCTCAGAGTGTTGAGCTTGTCTGAGGTCCCAGCTGCGGGAGGCTGGTGGGGACAGTTCTCTCTCCACGACCCGGGGTGTGTCCTCGCTTTCTTTTCAGGCGGCACGGACCCGTGGGCTGTATGCTTTGTCTGTTCTGTATTTGTAACATTTCCCCATCACATGCTTGAGGAGAGTCAGATTTGCCCAAAGTCACTTGTCTGTGTGCTTCTGAAGCTTTGTTTTCCAAGCTGTTCGGTGCTGGGTGACAAAAACAGACCTGAAACGACGACACAAAAATCATGACTGTGGTTTGAGTACAGAAGGCATGCATGGAAACCGAAGAAGCCGGTGGTTGGGTGAGCAGGACTGTGGGTGCAGAAGTGACCTTTGAGAGGTGTGCGGGTGGGGGGCCCTGGGAGCGGGACCCAGGCTCAGAGTCACTGAGCACCAGTCACACGGCATGTGGTGTCGAGAGGGTCCTTGGAAGGAGCTGCCAGTGGGGGTCCCTGGAGAGGTGGCCGCCCCTCAGGCGCCAGGTGTGCAGCTTCTTCCCTTCATGTGATCAGCGCACGCTCGGATCCCAGTTCTGTGGCGTGAGGTCAGCATCTACGGCCGTGGCACACCGAGTTTCTACTTCGCACTTCCGAAGGGTCTGGGTTTCCTGAGCAGACTGTCCACGGTCAGACGAGTTTCACTTTTCTAAGACTGAAAAGAACACGAATTTGGGTAAGGTTGGAAAAATACATTCTGAATACATTCAGGAAGTAGTGGATACCGTAGCACTAGATGAATCCTATTTTGCATCAGGGAGAATTGTGTAGATAAGACCCCATGTATCAGAGAAACTCTTGAACCTTGTTTTTGCTACCTGCCGATTCGGAGGTGGGCCTGCAGCTCCCTTTGTGTCTCAGGCCTGTGGTAAGAGAGCGTTTCCTCCAGACGTCTGTTCTGGAGAGGCAAGCATTTCAGGTGTTTTAAGTAAGAAGACCTCAGTCCTGGATGGAGCCTTGGTTTGCAGCCCAAAGGAAAGATTCTGCAGTTTTCCCTCAGGCGGTGCAAACTCTGTGGCCACGTCTAGCCTTGCCTGCCAGCATCTGCATCGCTGGATGGTTTGTGTGGGACCCACAGCTGTGTGTGTGTGCCCCCCAGCTGAGAGGGTCCGCAGTGCCCTCTTTGGGGCAGAGAAGGGCAAGGCAAAACGCAGCTTCCCGGTGGCGGGGGGTGGAGGTGCTGCCTGCCTTCCCAAGACAGGCCTCTCTAGAAGTGTCGGGACCGCGATGGGCTGTCAGATGTCGCTCAGCACAAAGTTGACTTACGGATTGCAGGCAAACCCTGCCTTGAGCAGGGGTCCCCTGGCGGGGGTGGGGGGGGCTTGCCCCCTGGGGTAGGACTTGTTCCTGGGGAGGGGGCTTGTCCCCTGGGGTGGGACTTGTCCCTGGGGAAGGGGCTTGTCCCCTGAGAAGGAGGCTTGTCCCCTAGGGTGGGTCTTGTCCCAGGGGTGGGACTTGTCCCCTGGGTGGGAGCTTATCCCTGGAGGTGGTGGGGGGGGGCCTGTCCCCTGGGGCGGGACTTTTCCCTGGGGGGGTGGGACTTATCCCTGGGGGGGGGGGGCTTGTCCCTGGGGGGGGGGGTTGGGCGCGGGGGGGGGGGGTTGTCCTTGGGGAGGCTGGAGATGTCTCCATCAGAAGCCTCAGGCCCGTCTCCTGTTCCACAGACCTCTGGCAGAGGTGGGCCACGTCCCTGCAGACTCAGGAGGGGAGCCCTCTTCCCTGAGAGCTGTGCGTGTGAATCAGGGTTGTGGATAGTGTTCTGTCTTCCAGCCAGCTGTTGGGCTGTCATCACTCTAATGGGCTAACGTACCTCCCGGTGGCAACTTCTGTTTGTGCCTCTGAGCTCACAGCATTCCTCATCTTGAATGCTCCTTTGGTGATTAATCTTCAGCTGCCTTGTAGAGACTCTGGTTTTGTGTTTCATCGTGTTGTTCTGGATGTACTCCTCTCCCTTCCCTAGCGTTAGGACATCATATTTGTATCAGTAAAATCGACATTTAACATCTTTGGGGGGATCATACACTCTGATGAAGTGATTTTTATAAAATTAATTTTTCTTCTTGTCACAGTGGTACCTTTCATTATGGAACATTTAGAGAATTCACATAATCAATAAGATACAGGTTGCTGTGGGCTCCCCATCCCAGTATTTTGTTCTTGTTTTCATGTGTGCTTTGTCAGTATTTCCTTTCTTGGTGGATGTGTGAGTATTCACAAATGAAGTCACAGTGAACTTTGTGACTTTCAACCTGCATTTAAAATTTTACTTACTACATAGATTGGTTGATTTTTATGTTAACCTAAGGTAAAGCAAATATCCATTTGCTCCTTTTCAATTTTGTTGATTTTTTCCGAAGTATATTTTCCTAGAACCGGAATTTCAGAACTCTGAGGAATCCAAAAGACGTCTCAGTTCTATGGCACTTATGGGTCTGATTCCTGCCCCATTGATATCGCCCACTGATGTCACCCCAGTTCATCCATTTAAGTGAATGTCTCCAGGGTGAGTAAATTCTCACTCTCAGGAGCTTAAATCTAATAGGTGCTCACTATGGCCAGGAGAATGGGATCAGTCTGCATGTTGCTATGTGTTCTCATGTACAACCAGGAAAGAGAAGTACTGTTATAGGTCATGCCCTGGAATTATCATTTTAAAAATTTGTACAAAAAAGGGAATTCCCTAACAAGGGCTTTTGTGTAATTTGCTTCTTTAGCATTAAGCTCGCTTCATATGGTTTTTCCTGAGAGGCCCTGTCAACCAAGGTTCTGATGTTTGAACCTTTGCCAGGTTAGGTCTTTCCCTGTCATGTGTCTGGATGTATATTTTGCCCTGCTTTGCCTCCCACGTGCACATGAAGGCATCACAATGCCTTAATGGGAGAGGTTTTACAAAAATCTTGGAATAGCCTTACTAGAAAGGGGCAGAATGCTCATCCTGCCTGCCTTGGGAAGGGCTCATGTAGAACATTCTGGGACATGGGAGACACGGGGGACAGAGAAGGAAATCTTGAGGGCCCCATGTGTTTGATGGAGATGCATAAAATCAGGAGTGGCATTAAGGAACAAATGTGTCTAATAAACAGCTTTGACAGCTATTCAGCTTTTCTGGATGGTGCTAGTTATGAGCTACATTGTGTCTACCCCCAAACTTGATATATTGAAATTTTAACCCCTAGTACCCCAGAACGTGACCTTATTTGGAAATAGAGTTGTTGCAAATGTAGTCAGTTAAGATGAGGTCATTAGGGTGGACACTAATCCAAATATGACTGATGTCCTTCTGGAAAGGGGAAATTTGGACACAAAGACAGACAGACACAGAAGGATGACCATGTAAGGACACAGGTAGAGACAGCTGGCTACATACCATGGAGAGAGAGTTGTCACCAGAAAGTAGCTCAGCGGACACTGTGGTTTGGGACTGTGAGCCTCCACCACTGGGAGAAACAAATTTCTATTGTCCTAAGCCCCAGTACAGGGGACTTTGTAATGGGCCCGGCACATTACCACAGGCTCTGTCTCTTGAGCTGAGACTTAGTTCCTGGTCCATTTTGGTATGTCGGTCACCTTCTTGCTTCTCCCCCAGCTGCTTTTTTTTTTAATATGAAATTTATTGTCAGATTGGTTTCCATACAACACCCAGTGCTCGTCCCAACAGGTGCCCTCCTCAATGCCCATCACCCACCTTCCCCTCCCTCCCACTCCCCATCAACCCTCAGTTTATTCTCAGTTTTTGAGTCTCTTGTGGTTTGGCTCCCTCCCTCTCTAACTTTTTTTTTTTCCTTTCTCTCCCCCATGGTCTTCTGTTAAGTTTCTCAGGATCCACATAAGAGTGAAAAGATATGGTATCTGTCTTTCTCTGTATGACTTATTTCACTTAGCATAACACTCTCCAGTTCTATCCACGTTGCTACAAAAGGCCATATTTCATTCTTTCTCATTGCGAAGTAGTATTCCATTGTGTATATAAACCATAATTTCTTTGTCCATTCATCAGTTGATGGACATTTAGGCTTTTTCCACAATTTGGCTATTGTTGAGAGTGCTGCTCTAAACATTGGGGTACAAGTGCCCTATGCATCAGTACTCCTGTATCCCTTGGGTAAATTCCTAGCAGTGCTATTGCTGGGTCATACGGTAGATCTATTTTTAATTTTTTGAGGAACCTCCACACTGTTTTCCAGAGCGGCTGCACCAGTTTGCATCCCACCAACAGTGCAAGAGGGTTCCCATTACCCCAGCTGCTTTGGATCTCTGACCCCAGACTTGCACCTTTTCTCACTCACTAGCTCTTTGCCTTCCTGCCCCACACCCCGAAAAACTCAACTTCCCATTTGAGTGGGGAAAAAATGCTCATTTAGTCTTTGCCCCAAAGAGTCTCTTTTATTGTTTATTTTTTTGAAAGTCTGTACAGTCACTCTTAAGTGACAGGCATAGGCAAAACCAGTGCAGTTCTCTGCAGAGCAGAAATAATGTCCTGACAGGGTTGCCACACCCTTCCTGGTGTGATTGGAGCTAGGCTCTGAGAGTATTTTTAAGTAGATGCACACAGAGTCGTGTATTTTGGGGGGAAAGAGAAGTTGCAGATGAGGCTGCTGGACCAGCCCTGAGGTCTCCTCTGGCATCCTTTGACTCTGAATTTGAGGCTGTGCAGGCCTTGAAAAGATAGGAGTGGGGAAGCCTGACTTTTCTTTCAAGTCACAAGCTGTGACATGGCACCAGGAAGAGGCAGCAGCCACCTGTGTCCTAGTACACCCCTCACGTCTGGCTGGAGAAGGACTGAAGCCCCCATTCCGGGGACCCAGAGGGGAGAACCATGGACAATCCACTTAAATGCTGGGTCTTGAGAAAACCTTCAAGTTTGCCTGTTTCTTGTTTGTGCAGGACTCTCCATTCTCTCTTCTCTTCAATTACTGCAAACCCTGAAATTAACCTCGAATGTGCAGCCGTCAAGAGAAGGCACTAGTGGCACACTGTAATTTGATGGAAAGGAGCATTTCCCCTTGCACACACTTTTACAAATGGAATTCGGACATGTCATGTGTTCCATCCCTCCAGTGGCCCATGCATGATGCATGTAGTGCTGTGGATAACAGAGACCACATGTGTGCACGTCTGCTTGATTGGCAGAGATGTGGGGTGGAAGGGGTAAGTTCCCTCTTTCCACCTGTAATTATCTTTCTGCTTCAGATGGCACCTTGGCGCTAGTGCTGCACATGCTGAATACACTTGGAGGGTTGAGGTGGATTGAAATGAAAAAGGCATCCGTCATGATAACCTCCTGGGAAGCCTGATGGGATGGAGACCACAACAAGGTAATTGGGTTGCAAGAGGAACATCTGGTTTTCTGCCTCTTTGCAGTAACTGTAGAGGTAGTCAGATGGGAAAGGAATTTGGAAGTGGATAAACTCCTCATGCTCAGAATCATACTCTTGTTCAATGACTTGAAACTTAGAGAAGGAAGAATGGGAACTCCGGCATGCTGCACCCCACGCACAGCCTGAGACACAACCAACCACACGCTGGCTGACCTGTCAGGCCAGAGGCCAGGCCATCGGTCCACTGTGCAGGAGGGCTCTGTGTTGCAGAGAGGCCTCAGAAAGGAGTTTTATCTTTTGCTTTGCACAATTTATCAGCCAACCTGAATGCGGCCATGAGGTAGTAAGTTGTGTTGTAGGAAATGGCACTAATGGTAGGCAGGCACCTGAAGATCTATTTTCGTTCTCATGTGAAGGACAATTACTTGTTACCTCAGGAGGGACCCTGTACTGTAATTATATCGGCAATTACAAGACATGAAAATTCCAGCTAATGTACATAGCCCTGCTTGCAAAGTGTCATCGCAAAGACATCAGTACCTAGGAAGTTTGGGCATGTGGCCCGCACAGGCATGAGGAGGAAGTGATAATTCAGTCTAAGTAAAGGGAGATTACAGTTATTACAAGACTGACTGGGGATCACTAATATCTATCCACAAAAGACTAAATCAGATAATCTCTATATGCAAAAATTGTCTAGGGCCATCCAGTAGTAACTCAAGTCTGAGAATCCTTGGAGAAGTCTAAGTTCAGTTGAGGGGATTTAGTTTTATAAAAAAACAGACAGGAGGATTCTGGGAAGATGATAGAGTAGGAAACACCAGGAAACTGTCTCCCACCTGGACAGCAGCTGCACCAGAAAGACTGTGTCTGACTAACTATTTTGGAACTGTGGAGGCTACTGAAAGGCTTGAACTTCCAGAAGTCTTAGATAGTAAATTGGAGTTAATTTTGGTTGCAGCTATTTTAAATTTTATTTTATTGTTTTATTTTTAAATGTTTTATTATTTTTTTTTATTCTGGAGAGAGAGAGCATGAGTGGGAGAAAGGGGCAGAAGGAGAGGAAGAGAGAGAATCTTAAGCAGGCTCCATGCACAGCCTGGAGCTGGACACGGGGCTCAATCCCATGACCCTGAGATCATGACCTGAGTTGAAATCAAGAGTCAGATGTTCAACTGACTGAGCCACCCAGGCACCCCTGGTAGATTTTAGCTAAATTTCAATTTGGCACAGGAGCAGCCTACCTGTCCCCCACCCTCAGCCCCTGACAGGCAGCTGTGCACATATTCTGGAAGCATTTGCACACAGCTTGTGCAAGCCAGGGTTGGTAGAAAGGGCCCTGCCCTTCAAATATTGGGGATATGTGTTCTAATGGCTGATTCCTGTGTCTGATCACACTTATACAAAGAGGTAGGTGGCCATTGTTGTTGAACCTCCCCCTGTTGTTGCAAGCCCCTCCCTGTCTGTCTCAAGTGACTTACAGGGGATTTAAAGGGCCAGTGCTCTACTTTTACTCCCTTCACTTGTCACTTCACCTTTTGGGAGCTGGACATTAAAGACTAGAACATTAAAAAACAACTGTATTTATGGGGAAATATATTATACCTCAGGCTGATCGTTGGCACAGAGATGGTCTGCAGAAATCAGAAAGCCAAAAACTATAACAAAAAATAAATAAATAAAGAACCCCAGCAAATCCTGGGGAAGGAGAACGTGATTTCTAGAATTACCACATTATTAGATTCAAATATCCAGTGTTCAACAAAAACAACAAATGCACAAGACATGCAAAGAAACGAGAGTATAGCCCATTCAAAGGAAAAAAGATAACAGGAACTGTCTTTGAAAAAGATCTAATGGCAGATCTATTAGACAAAGACTTTAAAGCAACTGTCTTAATTAAAGATGCTTAAAGAACTAAAGGAAAATATGGAAAATGTCAGGAAAACAATGTGTGAATAAAATGGAACTTTCAATAAAGAGATAGAAAACATGAAATGAAACCAAAAAGAAATTCTGGAGTTCAAAAGTACAATACCTGCGATGAGAATTTTACTGTAGGGATCCAAATGAAGATCTGGGCAGGCAGAAGAAAGAATCCATAAGCTTGAAGACAGGACAATGAAAATTACTGAATCTGAGGAACAGAAAGAAAAATGTTTGAAGGAGAGTAAACAGAGTCTCAGGGACATGTAGGATACCATCAAGCAGGCCAACATACCCATTGTGGGAATCCCAGTAGAAGAGAGAAAGGGGCAGAGAGAATATCTGAAAAAATAATGGCTGAAAAATCCCTAAATTTGATGAAAGGCATGAATACAAATATCCAAGAAGGTCAATTAACTCCCAAGTAAGATGAACTCAAAGAAATCCACACCAAGACATATTACAATCTAACTTTCAAAAGCCAAAGATAAAGAGTGAATCCTGAAAGCAGCAAGAGAGAAGAAAATTGTCACATACAAGGGATTCTCAATAAGAAAATGAGCAAATTTCTCATAAACTTTATAGAGGCCAAAAGACAGTGGGCCCATGTATTCAAAGTGCTGAATGAAAACAACTGTCAACCAAGAATCCTATATCCTACAAAACTGTCTTTCTTTAAAAAAAAATTTTTTTTAATGTTTATTTTTGAGAGAGACAGAGAGCAGGGGAAGAAAAGAGAGAGAGAGGGAGACATAGAATCCAAAGCAGGCTCCAGGCTCCAGGCTCCAAGCTGTCAGCACAGAGCCTGATGCGGGTCTTGAACTCATGAGCCCTCAAGAACATGCTCTGAGCTGAAGTTGGACAGTTAACCAACTGAGCCACTCAGGCGCCACCTACAAAACTGTCTTTCAAAAGTGAGGGAGAAATCAGGACATTCCCAGATAAACAAAGACTGAGGGGGTTCATGACCAGTAGACCTGCCCTTCAAGATATGCGAAAGGGAATCTTATAAGATGAAATGTAAGTAGATAGTAGACACTAGACAGTAACTCAAAGCTGTATGGAGAAATAAAGATCTCAAAAAAAAGTAATGGGCAATATGAAAGCTAGTATTATTGAAACAATGGTTTGTAACCATACTTTCTATTTTCTACATGATTTGAGATTAATACATATATTTTAAAATTTTAAATAAAAACATTTTGAGAGAGAGAGAGAGAGAGAGAGAGAGAATGAATGAAAATCTCAAACAGGTTCCACACTAAGCATAGAGCCTGATGTGGAGCTCAATCCCACAACCCTGGGATCACAACCTGAGCCGAAATCAAGAGTCTGAATCTCAAATGACCGAGCCATCTAGGCACCCCTGGAGACTAATACATTTAAAGGAAAAAAAAAAATCAATTATTAATGTAAAAGCTAATACTAATAAAAAGCATTTGTTAGCATTACTATAACTTTGGTTTGTAACTCCAAATCTTGTTTTCTACATAATTTAGGCAAGTAATGCATTTAAAAATATTAATTTATTTTTTGGAGCACATAATGAATAAAGATGTAATTTTGTGACATCAGCAATTGAAAGGGGTGGGATGGATCTGTAAAGGAATAGGGTTTTTGTATGTTACTGAAGTTAAGCTGCTATAAATTCAAACTAGAATGCTATTACCTTAGGATGTTAAAGGTAATCTCCATGGTATCACAAAGAAGATAGCTATAGAAAAGGAATTAAGAAAAAATTTTAACATTTCACTACAAAAAAATCAACTAAACTCAAAAAAAGACAAGAGTGCAGTAAAATGAGAGACAAAAAAAGCTTATAGGCCACATAAAAAAAAATTAGCAAAATGACAGAAGGAAGTCCCTCCTTATCAGTAATTAAAAAAATTTTTTAATGTCTATTTTTGACAGAGAGAGAGAGACAGAGCATGAGCGGGGGAGGGGCAGAGAGAGAGGGAGCCACAGAATCCGAAGCAGGCTCCAGGCCCTGAGCTGTCAGCACAGAGCCCGACAGGGGGCTCGAACCCACAGACCGCGAGATCATGACCTGAGCCGAAGTCAGATGCTGAACCAACTGAGCCACCTAGGCGCCCCAATCAGTAATCACTTTAAGTGCAAATATATTAAACTCTCCAATCAAAAGACAGAGGCTGGAAGAATGGATAAAAAACACATGATTCAACTGTATGATGTCTACAAGAGAGTCACTTGAATCCAGAGACACAAATGACTGAAAGAGAAATGATGGAAAATTATATTTCACACATAGTAAACAAAAGAGAGAAAGGGTGCCTATGCTAATAGCAGAAAAAATCAGCTTTAACTCAAAACAGTTTGCAAGAGACAAGGAAGGACATTATATGTTAATAAAAGGTTCAATAAAGCAAGAAGATACAATTATAAACATGCACCTAATGACAGACCATCAAATTATATGAAGTAAAAACTGACAGAATTGAACGGAGAAACAGTTCAACGATAATTGTTAGAGACTTCAGTACTCTGCTCAAAATAATAGAACAACAAGATAGAAGATAAGTAAGGAAACAGAGGACTTAAACACACAATTAACCAACTAGGTCTAACACATAATATAAAACACTCCACCCAGCAGCCACACACACATTCTTCTCAAGTGCATACAGGACATTTTCCAAGATAGACTGTATGTTAGACCACAAATTAATCTCAATAGATTTTAAAAGATAGTTATTATACAAATTATCTTCTCCAACCACAACAGGATGAAGCTAATCAATAACATAACAAAAACTGGAAAACTCACGTTCTTGTGAATTTAAACACTTTTAAATAACCAATGGATCAAAGAAGAAATCACAAGGAAAATTAGAAAATACTTAGAGGGATGAATGAAAACAAAACCATGGCCTACCAAAGCTTATGGGATACAGTGAAAGTAGTGCTAAATGGGAAATTTACTATAAATTATTACATTAAAAAACAAGAAAGATCTCAAATCAACAACCTAACCTTATAACTTAGGGAACTAGAAAAAGAAGAACAGACTGAACTTAAAGCTAGCAGAAAAAAAGTAATAATAAAGATTAGAACAGAGGTAAATGAAACAGAATAGAAAAACAATAGAGAAAATTGATGAAATCAAAAGTTTTTTCTTCAAAAAGATCAACAAAACTGACAAACCTTTAGCTAGGTGGACTAAGAAAAACAGGGAGAGGAACTCAAATTACTAAAGTCAGAAATGAAAGTGAGTTTATTATAACAAGGGCTAAGACAATACTATGAACAATTGTATGCCAAAATATTGGATAACCTAGATGAAATGGACAAATTCCTACAAATACAAACCTACCAAGACCAGATATCAAAGAAATTGAAAATCTGAATAGACTTAAGTAGTAAGGAGATTGAATCAGTAGTGAAAAAAGTCTCCCAACAAAGAAAATCCCTGGACCTGATGGCTTCACTGGTGAATTCTACCAAGCACTTAAAGAAGCATTAATGCCAATCCTTCTCAAAGTTTTCAAAAAAAAATTGAAGAGGAGGGAATACTTCTGAATTTATTCTGTGAGGCCATTGTAACCCTGATACCAAAGCCAAAGATACTACAAGGAAAGAAAGCTCTAAACCAGTATCTCTTATGAACCTTGATGCAAAATTCCTCAACAAAATGCTGGCAAACTGAATTCTACAGCATATACAAGGATTTATTCCTGGAATGCAAGGATGGCTCAACATAGGAAATTGAGTCAATGTATTCCACCACATTAACAGAATGAAGGGAAAAAAAATTGGTATGGTCATCTCAATTGATGCAGAAAAAGCATTTGACAAAATTCAACAACATTCCTGATGAAGGCACTCAACAAAATACAGCTGGCCCTTGAAAAACAAAGGTTTGAACTGCCTGAGTCCACTTATATGCAGATATTTTGGACAAATACAGCACAGTACTGTAAATGTATTTTCTCTTCTTTTTGATTTTCTTTTTTTTTAAGTTTATTTAGAGAGAGAGAGAGAATACCAAGCAGGCTCTGCTCTGTTAGTACAGAGCCTGACATGGGGCCTGATTCTCTGACCACACAACCTGAGCTGAAATCAAAGCCTGACACATGACTGACTGAGCCATCCAGGCAACCCCCTTATGATTTTCTTAATAACATCTTTTCTGTAGCTTATCATAAGAATACAATGTATATAATAACATACAAAATATGTGTCAATTCACTATGTTATCAGGCTTCTGGTTAACAGTTGGCTATTAATAAAGTTTGGGGGGAGTCAGTAGTTTTACTTGGATTTTCAACTGCATGGGAAGATGGTGCCCTTAACCCCCATGTTGTTCAAGAGTCAACTACCTCCACATGATAAAAGCCATATAGAAAAACCCACAGCAAACATAATACTTAATGGTGAAAGACTGAAAGTTTTTTCTTTAAGATCAGGAACAAGGCAAGGATGCCGCTTCTGTTCAGTATAATACTAGAAGTTCTGGTCAGAGCAGTTAAGCAAGAAAGAGAAATAATAGGTATCCAAATTGGAAAGGAAAAATTAAAATTATCTCTCTTTGCAGATGATGTTATCTTATACATAGCAAATCCTAAAGACTCTAAAGAAAAATGCTGTTAGATCTAATAAATGAATTCAGCAAAATTACAGGACACAAAGACACACAAAAATTAGTTTTGTTTCTATAAATAAGCAATGAACAACCTGAAAAGGAAATTTAAAAGACAATTCCATTTACAATAGCATCAGGACGAATAAAATACTTAGGAATGAACTTGACCAGGGAGGTGCAGACTTGTACAATGAAAACTATAAAACATTGCTGAAAGAAATGAAAGGAGATATAAATAAATGAAAATTTATCTCATGTTCATGGATTGGAGACAATATTGTTAAAATGTCAATTACCCAAAATGATATACAGATTCAGTGTAATTTCTATCAAAATCCCAAAGTCATTTTTTTCAGAAATGGAAATATTTACTCAAAAACTCGTATGAAATCTCAATGTACCCTGAATAGCTAAACAATCCTGAGAAAGAGGACTTTTGAAACTAGAGGACTACCACTTCCTAAGTTCCAAAGTTTGCAGTTATCAAAACAGTTGTAGTATCATCATAAAGATAGATGTATAATATAGACCCAGGGAATAGTATAGGGATCCCAAAATAAACCCTCATGTGTATGGTCAAATGATTTTTGACAGAGGTGCCAAGAGCATTCAATGGGGGAAAGGATGGTCTTTTTTTTTTAAATTTTTTTTTAAAAAATTTATTTTTATTTTTTTAACTTTGTAATTTAACTTTATTTTTTATTATTTTTTTTTAATTTACATCCAAATTAGTTAGTATATAGTGAAGCAAAGATTTCAGGAGTAGATTCCTTAATGCCCCTTACCCATTTATCCCATCCCCCCTCCCACAACCCCTCCAGCAACCCTCAGTTTGTTCTTCATATTTAAGAGTCTCTTTTGTTTTGTCCCCCTCCCTGTTTTTATATTATTTTTGTTTCTCTTCCCTTGTGTTCATCTGTTTTGTCTCTTGAAGTCATGAGTGAAGTCATATGATTTTTGTCTTTCTTTGACTGACTCATTTCAGTTAGCATAATACCCTCCAGTTCCATCCACGTAGTTGTAAATGGCAAGATTTCATTCTTTTTTAATTGCTGAGTAATACACCGTTGTGTGTATATATATATATATATATATATATATATATATATATGCCACATTTTCTTTATCCGTTCATCCATTGATGGACATTTGGGCTCTTTCCATACTTTGGCTGTTGTTGATAGTGCTGCTATAAACGTGGGGGTGCATGTGTCCCTTTGAAACAGCACACCTGTATCCCTTGGATAAATGCCTAGTAGTACAATTGCTGGGTCGTAGGGTAGTTCTATTTTTAGTTTTTTGAGAAACCTTCATACTGTTTTCCAGAGTGGCTGCACGAGCTTGCATTCCCACCAACAGTGCAAAAGAGATCCTCTTTCTCTGCATCCTCGCCAACATCTGTTGTTGCCTGAGTTGTTAATGTTAGCCATTCTGACAGGTGTAAGGTGGTATCTCATTGTGGTTTTGATTTGTATTTCCCTGATGACGAGGATGTTGAGCATTTTCTCATGTGTCGGTTGGCCATCTGGATGTCTTCTTTGGAGAAGTGTCTATTCATGTCTTTTGCCCATTTCTTCACTAGATTATTTGTTTTTTTGGGTGTTGAGTTTGATAAGTTCTTTGTAGATTTTGGATACTAACCCTTTATCTGATATGTCATTTACAAATATCTTCTCCCATTCTGTTGGTTACCTTTTAGTTTTGCTGATTGTTTCCTTTGCTGTGCAGAAGCTTTTATTTTGATGAGGTCCCAGTAGTTCATTTTTGCTTCTGTTTCCCTTGCCTCCAGAGACATGTTGAGTAAGAAATTGCTGCGGGCAAGATCAAAGAGGTTTTTGCCTGCTTTCTCCTTGAGGATTTTGATGGCTTCCTGTCTTACATTGAGGTCTTTCATCCACTTTGAGTTTATTTTTGTGTATGGTGTAAGAAAGTGGTCCAGGTTCATTCTTCTGCATGTCGCTGTCCAGTTTTCCCAACACCATTTGCTGAAGAGACTGTCTTTATTCCACTGGATATTCTTTCTTGCTTTGTCAAAGATTAGTTGCCCATACATTTGTGGGTCCATTACCAGGTTCTTTATTCTATTCCAGTGATGTGAGTGTCTGTTCTTGTGCCAGTATCATACTGTCTTGATGATTACAGCTTTGTAGTATAGCTTGAAGTCTGGGATTGTGATGCCTCCTGCTTTGGTTTTCTTTATCAAGATTGCTTTGGCTGTTTGGGGTCTTTTCTGGTTCCATACAAATTTTAGGATTGTTTGTTCTAGCTCTGTGAAGAATGCTGGTGTTACTTTGATAGGGATCACGTTGAATATGTAGATTGCTTTGGGTAGTATTGACATTTTAACAATATTTGTTCTTCCTATCCAGGAGCATGGAATCTTTTTCTATTTCTTTGTGTCTTCTTCAATTTCTTTCATAAGGTTTCTATAGTTTTCAGTGTATAGATTTTTCACCTCTTTGGTTAGATTTATTCCTAGGTATTTTATGGTTTTTGGTGCAACTGTAAATGGGATTGATTTCTTAATTTCTCTTTCTGTCGCTTCATGTTGGTGTATAGGAATGCAACCGATTTCTGTGCATTGATTTTATATCCTGCAACTTTGATGAATTAATGAATCAGTTCTAGCAGTTTTTTGGTGGAATCTTTTGGGTTTTCCATATAGACTATCAATGTCATCTGTGAAGAGTGAAAGTTTGACCTCCTTCTAGCTGATTTGGATGCTTTTTATTTCTTTGTGTTGTCTGATTGCAGAGGCTAAGACTTCCAATACTATGTTGAATAACAGTGGTGAGAGTGGACATCCCTGTCTTGTTCCTGACCTTAGGGGGAAAGCTGTCAGTTTTTCCCCATTGAGGATGATATTAGCTTTGGGTTGCTCGTATATGGCTTTTATCATCTCGAGGTATGATCCTTCTATTCCTACTTTCTTGAGGGTTTTTATCAAGAAAGGTATTTTGTCAAATGCTTTCTCTGCATCTATTGAGAGTATCATATGGTTCTTGTCCTTTCTTTTATTGATGTGATGAATCACGTTAATTGTTTTGCGGATATTGAACCAGCCCTGCATCCCAGGTATAAATCCCACTTGGTTGTGGTGAATAATTTTTTTAATGTATTGTTGGATCCAGTTGGCTAATATCTTGTTGAGGATTTTTGCATCTATGTTCATCAGGGAAATTGGTCTATAGTTCTCCTTTTTAGTGGGGTCTCTGTCTGGTTTTGGAATCAGGATAATGCTGGCTTCATAGAAAGAGTTTGGAAGTTTTCCTTCCATTTCTAATTTTTGGAACAGTTTCAAGAGAATAGGTGTTAACTCTTCCTTAAATGTTTGGTAGAATCCCCCTGGCAAGCCATCTGGCTCTGGACTCTTGTTTTTTGGCAGATTTTTTATTACTAATTCAATTTCCTTACTGGTTATGGGTCTGTTCAAATTTTCTATTTCTTCCTGTTTCAGTTTTGGTAGTGTATATGTTTCTAGGAATTTGTTCATTTCTTCCAGATTTCCCATTGTATTGGCATATAATTGCTCATAATATTCTCTTATTATTGTTTTTATTTCTGTTGTGTTGGTTGTGGTTTCTCCTCTTTCATTCTTGATTTTACTTATTTGGGTCCTTTCCTTTTTCTTCTTGAGCAAACTGGCTAGTGGCTTATCAATTTTGTTAATTCTTTCAAAGAACCAGCTTCTGGTTTCATTGATCTGTTCTACTGTTTTTTGGTTTCAGTAGCATTAATTTCTGCTCTAATCTTTATTATTTCCTGTCTTCTGCTGGTTTTGGGTTTTATTTGCTGTTCTTTTTCCAGCTCCTTAAGGCATAAGGTTAGGTTGTGTATCAGATCTTTCTTCCTTCTTTAGAAAGGCCTGGATTACTATATATTTTCGTCTTATGACCGCCTTTGCTGCATCCCAGAGGTTTTGGGTTGTGGTGCTATCATTTTCGTTGATTTCCATATACTTTTTAAATTTCTTCTTTAACTGCTTGGTTAGCCCATTCATTCTTTAGTAGGATGTTCTTCAGTCTCCACGTATGTGTTACCTTTCCAAATTGTTTCTTGTGATTGATTTCAAGTTTCATAGCATTGTGGTCTGAAAATATGCATGGTATGATCTCGATCTTTTTGTACTTACTTAGGGCTGATTTGTGTCCCAGTATATGGTCTATTCTGGAGAATGTTCCATGTACACTGGAGAAGAATGTATATTCTACTGCTTTAGGATGAAATGTTCTGAATATATCTGTTAAGTCCATTTGGTCCAATGTGTCATTCAAAGCCATTGTTTCCTTGTTGATTTTTTGATTAGATGATCTGTCCATTGCTGTGAGTGGGGTGTCGAAGTCTCCTACAATTATGGTATTACTATCGATGAGTTTCTTTATGTTTGTGATTAATTGATTTATATTTTTGGGTGCTTCCACATTTGGCACATAAATGTTTACAATTGTTAGGTCTTCTTGGTCTATAGACCCCTTGATTATGATATAATGCCCTCTGCATCTCTTGATACAGTCTTTATTTTAAAGTCTAGATTGTCTGATATAAGTATGGCTACTCCGGCTTTCTTTTGTTGACGATTAGCATGATAGATGGTTCTCCATCCCCTTATTTTCAATCTGTAGGTGTCTTTAGGTCTAAAGTGGGTCTCTTGTAAACAGCATATAGATGGGTCTTGTTTTCTTATCCATTCTGTTACCCTATGTCTTTTGATTGGAACATTGAGTCCATTGACGTTTAGAGTAAGTACTGAAAGATATGAATTTGTTGCCATTATGATGCTTGTAGAGTTGAGTTTCTGGTGGTGTTCTCTGGTCCTTTCTAATCTTTTGTTGCTTTTGGTATATATACATTCATCTTTTCTCCCCTCAGAGAGTCCCCCTTAAAATTTCTTGCAGGGCTGGTCACAAACTCCTTTAATTTTTGTTTGCCTGGGATACTTTTTATCTCTCCTTCTATTTTGAATGACAGCCTTGCTGGATAAAGAATTCTTGGCTGCATATTTTTCTGATTCAGCACACTGAATATATCCTGCCACTCCTTTCTGGCCTGCCAAGTTTCTGTGGATAGGTCTGCTACAAACCTGATTTGTCTTCCCTTGTAGGTTAGGGACTTTTTTTCCCTTGCTGCTTTCATGATTCTCTCCTTGCCTGAGTATTTTGTGAATTTGACTATGATATGCCTTGTTGATGGTCAGTTTTTGTTGAATCTAGTGGGAGTCCTCTGTGCTTCCTGGATTTTGATGTCTATGTGTTTCCTCAGGTTAGGAAAATTTTCTGCTATGATTTGCTCACATAATTCTTCTACCCCTCTTTCTCCCTCTTCCTCCTCTGGGACCCCTATGATTCTGATGTTGTTCCTTTTTAATGAGTCACTGATTTCTCTAATTCTTAAATCGTCCTCTTTTGCCTTAATCTCCCTCTTTTTTTCTGCTTCCTTATTCTCTATAAGTTTGTCCTCTATATCGCTGATTCTCTGTTCTGCCTCATCCATCCTTGTCGCTGCTGCATCCATCTGTGATTGCAGCTCAGTTATAGCATTTTTAATTTCATTCTGGCTATTTTTTACTTCTTTTATCTCTGCAGAAAGGGATTCTAATCTATTTTTGACTCCAGCTAGTATTCTTATTATCGTGATTCTAAATTCTGGTTCAGACATCTTGCTTGTGTCTGTGTTGGTTAAATCCCTGGCTGTCGTTTTTTTCGTGCTCTTTCTTTTGGGAATTCCTTCGTTTTGTCACTTTGAAGGGAGAAAAGGAATTAATGAGGTAGAAAAATTGAAATTAAAAACATTAAAATTAAAAAAAATATATTAAAATTAAAAATTAAAAATACACACAAAAAATCGAATAGATGATGCTAGATCCTAGGTGTGTTTTGGTCTGGGTGTAGAAAGTGGTTTGACAGATTAGAGAAACAAAAAAAAAAGAAGGAGGGGGGAGAGAAAAAAAAGGAAATCATTTGAGAATTTGAAAAAATGAATACACTAAAGTAGACTAAAATACACAAAAGTAGAGAATATAGTAGAAAAAAATTATTGAAAAATATTTTTAATAAAAATTAAAAAGAAAAAATATGAATTTTTTCGTTTTCTGTATTTAAGAAAAAAGAAAAAAACAAAAAAGAAAAATGGTAAAAAAAGAAAAAAGACAAAAAAAAGAAATCGTTTGAAAATTTGAAAAAGTGAATACACTGCAGTAGACTGAAATAAAATGATGGGAGTAAGATAGAATTTGAAAAAAATTACATAAAAGCAAAAAATATAGTAATAAAAATTAAACAAAAATGTTTTTAAAAGAAATTGAAAGTAAAAATGAAGTTTTTCTCTTTCTGCATTCAAGAAAAAGAAAAGAAATGAAAAAGAAAAAAAGAAAAAGAAAGAAAAAAAGGAAATTGTTTGAAAATTTGAAAAGGTGAGTACACTGAAGTAGACTAAAATGATGGAAGTAAAGTAGAATTTGAAAAAATTTACACAAAAGTAAAAAAATACAGTAATAAAAATTAAAGACATATTTTTAATAAAAATTGAAAGTAAAAATGAGTTTTTTCTCTTTCTGTATTCAAGAAAAAGAAAAGAATGGTAAAAGAGAAAAAGGAAAGAGAGAAAAAAAATTGAATAGATGAAACTGCTAACAGATTGAAGTAGGACTGAAATTGCTTCGTTTTCCCCTAGAGGTCAGTCCATGTAGCTCTTCATAGTCCATAAATTAAGCGGGTGGTGAGGTTTGTGTTCTTGAAGAGCGAAGTTGGCTCAGTTGGGCAGGGCTCCATGTGACGGCTCCGCTCTCCCCTAGATGGCGCTGCTAGCCTACTGGGGTGGATTGTTGCGGTGCTCCTTGGTGTGCGTGTGCGTCCACATGTGCGGGAGCGGTGAAAAAATGACGCCACCCAGCTACCCGGTCTGTTCTCCTGGATCAGCAATCACGCACCGGTCCTCCGTCTTCAGCTCTTGTCCACTCCCCGCTTTTCCACTCTCTGTGACCAGGCCCCAGGCAGTACCTCTCTCCCAAGTTTTGTCTCAGGTGCGGCTGTTTTCCCCGGCCCCTTACTTCCAAAGGACTGTGGCTTTGACCTGCTCCGCCCCTCTGCGGGAGGGTCTCACCGAGCAATGGCTGAATGAGCAATGGCCGAATGTCGGCTGCACCCAAGAATGCCCGCTGGACCCTGCTGTTTCTGGTGCCCCGAGACTGCAGCTAGGTGCCAGCCCACCCCCCTCCCCCAAAATTGGGAGACAGTGTAGCGTAAGCGTTTCAGGGACCATGGAAAATTGCAACACACATCTGGCACCAGGCTTCACCCTCAACAACCTTGCCCCAGCATCAGCGAATGTGGCTGCCTTCCGGGGTCTGCTGGGACCAGGTGGCTTCAACAGTCTCTACCAAATGTCCTTCCAGCATTGGAACTGCTTTTCCCTGTGTGGCCCGAGAACCTCCCGGACCCCACTCTGTTCCTGGGGATTCACCTTTCCCACCAGAGCACTTCCAGGTATCGAGCTGTGGAGTTGCAGCCTTTGTGCTCCCCTTGTTTACAGTCTTAATGGAACTTAAACCCTCTCCTTTCTCCTTTCTCCCTTTTTAGTTTAGTCCCTGCGGCTGTTTCCAATTTTCCACTTTCTCTCCAGCTGCTTTTGGGGAGGGGTGCTTTTCCCATATGCTCCCCCCCTCCCCAGTCTCCATCCTCTCTCTGCCCGCAAAAGGTGTTCCCTACCTTTCGGGGCTTCTTGCTCCCCAAGTTCAGCTCTTCGTGTTGCATACCTGCTGAATTCTGTGGTTCAGGTTGTGCAGATTGTTGTGTTAATCTTCCAATCGGTTTTCTAGGTGTGTAGGATGGTTTAGTGTTTGTCTGGCTGTATTTCACGGACGCAAGACACACAAAAAGCTTCCATGCTGCTCTGCCATCTTGGCTTCTCCTCGGGAAAGGATGGTCTTTTTAACCGATGAAATCTGAAAACTGAATATCCACATGCAAAAGAATGAAGTTGGGACCCTTGTGTAACCCCACATACAAGAATTAATTCCAGATGGATCTAGGATCTAAATGTAAGGCCTAAAATAATAAAACTCTTGGAAGAAAATACAGGACAAAATCTACATGACATTGGATTTGGCAGTGATTTCTTGACTATGACACCAAAGGCATAGGCAACAAAAGAGGGAATAGACAAATTATGTTTTTAAAAATTGTGCATTAAAAGATACTATCTACAGAATAAAAAGGCAACCTACAGAATGGGGGAAAATATTTGAAAATCCCAGATGATGAGGGATTAATACCCAGAATATATAAAGAACTCCTACAACGCAATAACAACAACAAACAGCACAATCCAATTCAGAAGTGGATAAAGGACTTGAATACACATTTCTATAAAGAAGATATATGAATGGCCAAAAAGCACATGCAAAGATATTCCATACTAGTAATTATTAAGAAGTGAATATCAAAACTGCATTGAGATACCATCTCACACCCATTAGGGTGACTACTCACAAGGAAACGGGAAACAACAAGTGTTGGTGAGGATGTGGAAAAATTGGGCTCCTTGTGCACTGTTGGTAGGAATGTAAAATAGTGCAGCTGTCATGGAAAACCATATGGACATTCCTCATGAAGTTAAACATAGAACTACCATATGGCTCAGCAATTTTACTTCTGGATACCTACTCAAGAGAATTGAAAGCAGGGTCTTGAAGAGATATTTGTACACCTATGTTCACAGAAGCATTATTCACAGTAGCTAAAATGTGGAAGTAACTCAATTGTCCACTGACAGATGAATAAATAAGCTAAGTGTGGTATATCCATACAATAGAGTATTTTTTAGTCTTAAGAAGGAAAGAAATTCTAACACCTGCTACAACATGGATAAACCTTGACATCATGCTCAGTGAAGTAAACCAGTCACAAAAAGACAAATACTGTATGATTCCACTTCTATGAGCTACCTAGAGTTTGTCAAAATCATAAAGACAGGGGGGGCCTGGGCGGCTCAGTTGGTTAGCATCCGACTTTGGCTCAGGTCATGATCTCACGGTTTGTGAGTTTCAGCCCCGCATTGGGCTCTGTGCTCATAGCTCGGAGCCTGGGTCCACTTCAGATTCTGTGTCTCCCTCTCTCTCTGCCCCTTTCCCATTTGCGCATGTGCGCGTTCTCTCTCCCTTTCTCTATCTCTCTCTGTCTCTCTGTCAAAAATAATAAACATTAAAAAAATGTTCAAAATCATAGAGACAGAAAGTAGAATGGTATTGCTAGGGGCTGGATCAAGAGGAGAATGGGGATTTAGTGTTTAATAGAGTTTCAGTTGAAGAGGTTGAGAAGAGTTATGGGAAGGGATGGTGGCGATGGTTGCCCAGCAGTGTGAACATGTGTAATACCGCTGGACTGCACACTGAAAAGTAGCGAAGGTGGTAAATATTATGTTATGCATATTATATCACAATAAAAGAAAGAAAACAAACAACAGCAACATCAATGATGCCAGTATCAGCTACTGAGATACTCAGGTTTTAAGATTGGATTTTGATGAATTGCACAGGCAACAAAGCCATTAGGGAGGAATTGATTTATTTGCTTAATCTGATACAAGAATCATAGGTAAAAGGGTCTTAAATAGTCTTGAGTGGCTTGTCATTCATGAGCAAAAATGGATGAGCAGAGAAGGGAAGGGAGAACATGAATGAGACAATCTAATGAGTCCTAATGACTGCATTGATCCAACTGGAAATGCCTGATAAGGAATGCTCCATCAGTTATCACACCCGGCACACGTTATCCTCTCCTCCGTGGGGGTAAGCCCTGTACTTAGAGCTGGTGACAATTTATTTGAAGGTAGGGAGGAGCCTTAAAGTGGAGAGCCAGTGTGCCTTGCCTCCTCTTGGTAGAATGGAGTTAATGAGACAGCTCCTCGGTGATAGCATGAGGCCTGCTTGTGGCCCTGGTTCCAGTTATCTCTGAGGTGAAAGGCAATGAGCTTGCACATGTGTGCACGCGTGCTACCTTCCTGTGGAAGCCTTCCTGTGGAAGCCTGTGGAAGGCATACACGTGGAGCCTTCCTGTGGACAGGACGGCCTGAGCAGAAGTCCCAGCTCTTCACTTTCGTGGTGGTTTGGGACAACTGCGTGGGTCCATCGAGCACTTGCCTTTAGCTAACTGAGGTTTCTCTGGACCCCAGAGTCTTTCAGCAGATCATCAATGTTTGAAGACCAGGATCAGGAGGAACATCAGGAGAAGCAGGCCTCAGGCACCCAGGCTGGCACAGGCCCGGGTCTCGGGAGCCCGCGTGATTTGCCGGGGGTCGCCTGGCCCCTGCCGGGGTGACTCCAGGCACCACCTTGGATGTCCTGCATTTCCCGAGCTCATTTCTGCGGTCCTCAGAAGCCCACCCCCAGTTGGCAGGTTACCTGCTGCCTTGCAAACCTGCCACTGGTGTCAAAGGGGCCGCCGCCTTCCAAGCCCACTTTAGGGCTGGATGGGTGCAGGTGTGCCGGGAAGGCCGCGCCCTGTGTTAAGCCTCGCTCCGTGTGGAGCTGGGGGATGAGTAGCTCAGGGTCTCTCTAGCTGCCTAGGTGCACCTCTGGTCCACAGCCACTCTCTGGGCCACTGTCCTCATGTGTGGAGACCAAGGGAGGTCTGTGGGGCCACTTTCAGTGATGATGGAGGCCCTGGAGCGCTTTCCTCAGGCCCCAGGGATGGAGACAAGCTGTGGACTCATGAACATGGGAGGTGGGGAGGCTGCTGGGGGTTCAGCTGCTCTCGGATTTTGCAGTGTGACTGCACCCCGCAGCTCCCTGGGCTTTGGTCTGGCCTGCAGACTACACACCGTCCTGTCCCGGTCACCCAGGTTCTGTGTGTGCTGGGAAGGGATGCCAGCAGTTTAGGTTCTCGTGCCTGTGGTGGGGACGCCGCACTGTGGCAGCCTGATCCCAGGATGCCTTGCTGCATGATCTGCAGGGTTTGGTTCTGAGCACACCCCGGAGCTTTGGCCGTGGCGCACAGAACCTCCTTCCCTGCTCTGTTCGGCCTTTGATCCACCAGCCGTGCCCCAGCGCCTCCCCACGTCTGCTTTGTTGGGTCTCCCTTCTGGGTGTGGCAGGGCTGGCCGCTGCGTGGAGCACTGCAGACGCTCTGGGCTGGGGGCGCTGGGGCTTGGGTGGAGGGTGACATGCTGCATGGCAGGAGTGTGGGGGGAGGGCAGCACCTGTGCGGGCAGCCCTACTGCCTAGTGCGGTGCTGGTTCCCTGGTGCCCGTGTCTGGGTGGGTCGGAGGGAGGGAAGCAGGTGGCAGGAAATAAGGACACTTCCTCTCCTTTCCCTCTGCCTCTCTTGGCCCTAGAAAGAGTGGAAGGGGCCCAGGCTTCGCTCCCGCGGCTGTGCACGGACACCTAATTTGCAAGCATCCACCTAAGCAGGGAGTTGACTTGGTCCTGTTTTAACATGAGGTCACACTTATATTTGTTTCTCTGCTTTGGGCCCTCCTGAGGGGAATGATGCCCTCAGGTACTGTGGGTCCCAGGTGGGGCCAGACTCCTGGGGAGCCCATGTCTGCTGTGGATCAGATTCCACCTCCCAGCCAGCCAGTGCATGGCTGCTGGGCCTCTGGCAGTCACTCGGTCACTCGTCACTTGTGCATGCCCCTTTTCTTCTAGTCTCCTTTTCTTGTTCACACCCTGTCCCCATCACCTGCTGTGCCGTGGAGATGTGCAGAAGGGGCCGCTGGCTCTCTGGCCGGCAGCTTCCCTGCCCCACGCTTCTCCTTCGTCAGACTCTTGTTAGCTGTGACCAGATAGTCTCTGTGCCTGTCTGTCCCTCCACCCAGGGCAGCCATAGACCAGACGGGACCCTTTTAGTCTATGCCATGGAAGTCATAAAACAGGATGTGGGAGCTGCAGGGGTGACAACTGATCTCCAGTGAAGCCTTTCCTTTCCTGGAAGGGAATTGCAGTGACTCACCAAGGCCATAAGCCATTTAGCCTCAGGAGATTCATGATGTAATCCTGTGACTTTGGGGGAAGGATTTAATTTTGTCCAACGAATATTGCTTAAGCCCGCATCATGTAAGATATTGGGATTGCAATAGTGCCATGACATTGAGTGCTGTTTCCATAGTGTCGCTTAGATTCTCACTAACTTAAATTCAGTTACTCGCCAGAATGCAAACTCCTCAGAATGGAGGGTGTGGGGTGCCCCCCCCCCCCGTTAACATTCTGGGCCAGCTTGTCTGGGGCTTGTGGGGAGCACCTTGGCACCTCAAAAAATATGCATGGAGGCTGTGCCCCTAAGTTTTGGCCTATTTAGGGTGACACTGAAATATGGACCTCCCAAGTGCAAAAAAACGCAAGACAGCCCTGGTGCCCTGGTCTGCAGTTGCTGGATCTAAGTACAGTCACAGATGTTCTCTGCAGGTGAGACTCCAGATTCTTCTGTGGTCCTGCAGTCACCACTGCTCTTGGAGTGAGTGTGCTTTATTCTCCATCCCTCTCTGTCGGCCTGTGTGCTGTGTCTTTCCCATGTCCTATGGGACACTGAGCAGACCCTTCTTCCCTCCCTTCCCTGCATGATCTCTGACTTTCGTGAAGGGTAGACTTACAGACATCCGACAAGGTGTGCTTCACACCCCAGTTCTCCAGTTCCTGGGTCTGTCCTTGCACCAGGGCACCCGCCAGCTCCCGGGCTGTGCTCTACCCTTCCGCTCCCACACATTCCCCTCCACATGCACGCCAGAATCCCTGTCCGTTCCGTAGATACAAACACTCTACATTCTCACCATCTGCCTCTCTGCTGCCACTTCCAGCCATGTTGTGGAGATCATTTTCTCCATTAAAATATATCAAGTGTTTTGCTAAGGACAAGTTTTTCCATAAGAAATTATTCTTGGTTATTAAACTAGCATTTTCTCCCCCCACTTGTGACAGCAATGGCTCTTTAGAAGAATGCAGTCATGCTGTGACATGGGGTGCCAGGGACCCACCCGGAGCATCACGCGTACCCTGGAGACACTCCTGGGCCCTGGCTGTGTGGAGTCCCCTCCCAGCCATTGCCTTCACTCTCTGCTCCCTGAGGGTCCATCTCCTTCCCTTGTGGTAGCAGAACAGGAAAAGAGTGCCAGTTTATTGGACCTTTCGCTGCCAGAGGAATGGGAAATGGCAGAGAGAAAAGAACAAAGGGAGAATGAAGTCTCACATGTCCCGCCTTCCTGTCCGTCCCAGGGATGGAGCCTGGCTCTGCCTGTCTGGGCTACGCCTCTGAATAGCTGTCAGAACCTCGTGAGTTCCAGGCAACTTCAGGCCACTTAGGGTCATTGCTGCCACTGCATCACTGATCCTGGTTCCTGACTGTCCTCACCTTCTTCATGGAAGGTTTCTGGCTTTCTCTTTCTATTCCCTATCTTGCAGTGTATATCTAGGTCACCCTTCATAATGATGGGCCCTCAGTCCAGCAGAGGCTGCCTTGGGGTCCAAGTGTAATTTGCAGGGAATCCAGGTTTCCTGCCTGTGCTCAGCTTTTAATCAAACAGAGAATATCCTAAATCAGGATATTTTTCCAGGATCTGGGAGAGAGGAGTTCCTGGAGTAGGGGATATTGGTCAGGGTTTGAAGAGCTCACCCAGAGCCAGGACCAACCCTGGGAGACCTTCCCTGGCTGGTGCAGCAGGCGTGGAACAGACGGTACCTTTGTGTACAGGACACGTTGTGGGACACCTGGGGGGCAGTGAGCAGATGTGTCCCGTCTGCATTTATGGCTGGAGGGACTGCCACCGAGTCTGGTGGCTCATGAGGTGTGTCTCAGCTGCTGGAGAGAGGCCGCCCATGCTAGGAGACTGGGAGCTTACAAGGACAGGGGCTTCTGATCATTCTTCAGTTTGGTCTTAATTGAAACCAGAGACCAGAGGTTAATGCAGTTTTGTTGTTTTTATTAGATTTACATTGACTTGACTCATGGAACATTATGTCAAGATGGCTTTGAATCTCAGAGAAATTGACTTGAGTGATCATACAGTGATTCCACTGATTGTTATGGTTGTTATTTTGTTGTGATATAAGGAAATTTTCTGTGAGGTTTTTGAGGAGCTGTGGTTCTGGTAAATATACAGCAATATACCAAAAGAAAAAAAAAAAAAAACTAAACTGCACAAGCCTGAAGTGTGGAGATAATAGGAGAACATGAATGTTGTTTACAAATGCCTGTTCTGTCCATATAAAGTAGTGCATGGGTTCATGCTCCTGTTAAAAATGTGATGGGGTTGGTCCAAAGGCCATCAAGATACTCGCTTCAGAAGAAATACTGATCACTTGTGTTTTTCCTTTGGGCAAAATCCATAAAATTTGGGGGCACTGTTTGTTAAGTAGAATGTCTAAAGGTTAAATTTCAAGCTATCAGAAAGAGTAATAGATACATTTTTAGAATGTTTTCCTGTTTGGCCCTTTGCTTCCTGGAGTATTTACATGAAAATATCTATCACATGAAAAAGGTATTTACTTACTCTACTTAACCACCTGTTATGAAAGGCAGTACAAGTGCAATGCAGATGTTGTTTTATTTTTAATCAGACGTTACAATCAAAACAGGTTTTTAAAATTATAGGTAGTTTGAGATACTTGTCTGACAGGTACAGATGCCCCAGCCTCACCCCCTTCAAGTCTCCCCCTGACTCACTGTGTTCCTTTGGTATTGCTCCCTGGTGGGACTAAAAGTTCTGGAGGACTAACTGCTTCACTTCCTGCCCCTCGTGCCACAGGAGCCCCAACTGGTGGCCATGGGAGGAAGTGCATACTTATCCTTGGGTGGGGTGATTCTGAAATGTGTCGTCATTTTGGTGCTCACAGTTTCTCCATGGAGTAATTATGTTCTAGGCACACACAGTGATAGCTGGCTTGACAGCACATTCATTATTAGAAGCCTGACCTTTCTTGTCTTCCTTCCCCAGTGTGGTAATTTCTTATTCTGCTTCCAGGGAAATGGAAACAAGGACAAAAGTTTGCCCAGTGAAACAGCTCAGTGTGATTTCCTATACTGACACCACTGTCAACAATTCCCCCCACCCCCATACCTCCCAACCAGCTTCTATGAGTAGGCAGCCCAGGATCATCAGACACTTACAGAAAGCCTATGATAAAAGGTAGGAGCCACCCCCCCCGCCCCAAAAAACAAAACAAAACAAAACACACACATGGAAGACAATGTGAAATAACCAGACTATGGAAACCAAGCAAACAAATAAGACGTTTATAACTCCAGGAAAAACGAAAAGGAACATAAGAAAAGAATACTAATTGCAGTACACTACATGGCCTACCAGGGAGTACAATTTCCAAAGTCATAATGTTGTGTCTAATATTAACCTGATAAAAATTGTAATAAAACTAAATGGGACTATAAAGAGTGTGTGTGTGTGCACTTGCAAGAGAGACAGAGAGAGAGGAAGGGAGGGAGGGAGGGAGGGAGGGAGGGATGGAGGGAGGGAGGGAGGGAGAGAGAGAGAGAGAGAGAGAGAGACAAAGAGGGAGAGAGAGAGAGGATTGGATATATTGATGTGTGATAAAGAGGTAAGTCCCCATCTTTCATAGTAGGAAGTCAATAGATAATATCTAAATCTGAAAACTTGAGAAGTAGCAATGTGAGCATGTCATTCAGAGATATGGAGATAAAAACCAAAAGGGTCAATTAAGTGCATTGAAAATGCTTTTCTGTGGGGAGTAGGAAAGGTGTGAGAACTTAAGAGGTTTGCTGGTTTTCCTAACAAGTCTAGACTTTTCAAATTATAGGCAGTATGGTGTTGAAAGATAAATCACAAAATAAGAAAAGAAACTTAACTTTGACAAGAGCAGTGATAACAAAAAAAACCAGACAAATACAATTTATATACGTTCTCTTTGTTTGTTGTTACAGCAAATGTGTTTGTCAGCCTGTACCAAAAAAAGGCATGGTTGCTGCATCAGCACTAGTGATAGACTGGTGGAACTCACCAAGTCCCAGCTTTTTAGTGGGTGCTGAGTAGTGTGGGTGGCAGAGTTAGCTGGCTCCTTAGGAGATAGGTGGCCAGACCTCAGCCTCCATGCTTGTAAGGCTGGGGTAAACATGATATAGTAAGTAATGGGATATCTTCTATTTCAGATAGGATAATAATATCCAGCATTTATTGGGCATGGTCTATTTTGCTATCACATTTGTTTTGAAACACGGATGTGTTCCACTGTGACTGATATGTTGGAGAACACTTTGAGTGTAATGTGAGTTTTGGGTTGGTTTATGGATGATGACTGATATTTTGCTGGTCTGGTTATATGTATAAATGTGTAAAATATCCACACTAAAGAATCCTTGAAATGTCTGAACTTCCCTGACCTCAAAATCAGACAGTTCTCATTTTCTTTTGTGTTTCTTGGCCTTGGTATTCACGATCTCAGTGACCTCCCTCTGCCTTCCTGCCCCATTACCATCATGTGCACACATCACTTCACGATTTACAGAGTATTTCATTACTTATAGCTGATACCATCCTGTTTGTGCATTTTATTTTATTTTTTATAATGTTTATTTATTTTTGAGAGAGAGAGACAGAGTGTGAGCAGGGGAGGGACAGAGAGAGAGGGAGACACAGAATCCGAAGCAGGCTCCAGGCTCTGAGCTGTCAGCACAGAGCCTGACACGGGACTGGAACTCACAAACCCAGAGATCATGACCTGAACTGAAGTCAGACACTTAGCGGACTGAGCCACCTGGGCGCCCCCTGTTTGTGCATTTTAAAGGGTACTTTGTTTCAGTCTGTTTCGCCTGTATATATGTAGTTGCTTTTATTTCATGGTTATACTTTTATTCTCTACTTGTTTCTTTTATCTTTTCAGTTGAAAGGCCTCAAAAGGCCTTCCTTTTCTTGAGGGTGATGAAGGCAGCCCTGAGAGGAGTGGGGGCCTTGTGAAGCAGGAAGCACGGGGACCCCGAGAGATGGTTCATAAGCAGCAGAACGGAGGCCCAGAGTCATGCTGTGGGATTCTAAGAGCAACATCTTGGTTCCATTCTCTTTCCCTCATTTACTTCTAGGAGACCCAGCAGTAAATTGCCACTAGGATGCGGGAGGCCAGAACAATGTGGCATTTTTGTCCTTTTCTGGGTAAAATCCCGTTTTGTCCTTTGTTTTAAACTGGGACATGACCAGCTGGTTCTCTGTGCAGGAAGTCAAGGGTGCTGGGACAGACTGAGCCATCTGGGCTGCAGGAGCCCATCTTGACCCCAGCATTGTGCTCTGAGGACAGGTCTGGAGGGGCTGCAATGGACATGGGTCCTGCTGCTGACCCAGTGGAAGTCATGGTGGGGGTGGTGGTGTCCATCTCCAGGATGCCTGGAGGATGGTTTCAGCTGCATTTGTTAGTAGGGTCAGCTCACAGAGGTGTTTCTGCAGGGCCCAGGTTGAGTCCCGATCCCTGTCTCTAGATACTGGGAAGGGGTCTCTGGCCCATGAGTCAGGCAGAGTCTAAGTTTTGCTGGGTCTGAGAATTATTAAGGGAAATGGAAAAAGCAGAGGGCTCAGTCTGGAGAGTACAAGGCTCAGCTTACATCAGAGGGAAGATCTTATAGCAGGAGTCTTCTGGAATAATGAAGAGTCACTGAAAAACCTGACTTCTTCAGTGGACACAGGCACTCAGGGAAGAGAGTCTCATTGTTCCACTGAAGAACCTTGTACTTTCCCCTTTTCTGGAGGTTTCAGCTCTTCAGCTCTTCTGTTTTGGGTTATCAGTGTCTTGTTTTAGGAGCTGTGGCTGATCTGTTTGGTGTTCACCACAACCGCGATGGCAGAGCCTTGGGCGCTGACGCGGGAGAGAGAGCGAGACACGGCCATGCATGTGGCAGTCAGCTCTCAGTGACCTCACTCTTCTTGTGCTCATTTCTAAAGGACTTTCTGTTGGGACCATTTTGCACATTTGAAAGAAAATACATACCACAACCGTTTTCTCAGCATATTTTTGTTCTGTGTTTCAAACAACTTCTTTTTTGGTGAAAATGCTCAAAAGGCCTCCGAGACTGTCAGTGAGAAAACCAGCTTGGTAGGGAACAGAGTCTCCTCTGGATGAGCTGCCCTCAGCCCCATGGGTCCTGTTGACTTGCCACATTCCTGAAGCAGTGTCCCTGGGTTGTCCCCAGGTTGTCCCTAGGCTATCTGTAGGCTTTCCCCATGCTGTCCCCAGGCTGTGTAGGGGCATCACTCAGCCTCTTCTGACCGAGAACTTGGGCAGTCCGTTCCTGGTGTGTGGAGGCCACAGCCAGCCTGGGTGTGAAGGGCGTCTGGGAGGGAACCGCTTGCCCACGATGCTCACCTTGGACTTGCTGGAACCACGTGGGCAGCTTGAGACTGTCGCCTCCTGGGCCTTTCACCACAGGGTTTGGTGGTCTGGGAGGGCCAGCAATGAGACCTGCCCTCACCCCTGTGAGGGGCCAGAGAGGAGCTGAATTCTTTTCAACCTGTAGCCCTGTGGTTCCACAGCCACTCTGCCTCTCCCATCCCAGAGTGGGGGGAACTGAGGGGCAAATTCACCTGGACCCATGGGCGCGGGGCCACATCTGCACCTCCAGTGGCAGGTGCCCCGGGCTCACAAAGGCCTCTCCTTTGTGCCATCTTGTGGCCACTTTCTGGTATTGCAACCTTCCCACCAGTCCCAGCGTCCCACAAAAGTGGGTAGAATTCATTCTACCTTAGCTACTGGATGGTGGAGTAGAAATAAGTGAGGACTGTCCAGATGAGAACAGAGACTCCTTACTCTGTGCTGGCTGTAGCAGGCGGGGTGCAGGTGCTTCATGGTGGCAAAGGGGAGGTGCCCCATGAGCCTGATGGGGGTGGCTGATCTGGAGCTGCAGGGGGGCAAACAGATGGGCGTCCTCTGTGATTGGTCAGGGGAACATGTTTCGCTTCCTCTGGTTGGTCCTGACTTGGAAGAAGGGACAGAACTTAGGAAGCTACCACCGATGACTAGGTCCTGGCTGCTCTGGGTCGGTGGCTTGTGTGCAGCTGTCATGACAGCCTGGCTGTGTCCCTGCGTCTGCTCAGCCTGTCAGTGGGTGTGCTGCAGGAGCCTGTGTTTGATGTTGAGGCTTTTCAGGAGGTTTCCACTGTGAGCCAGGCGGAGGGCAGTGCGCCTGCCCGTGGCCTCCCACCCACCATTTCCTGTCAATTCTTTATAGTCCTCGATGCC
Source organism: Panthera uncia (assembly GCF_023721935.1). Classification (NCBI taxonomy): domain Eukaryota; kingdom Metazoa; phylum Chordata; class Mammalia; order Carnivora; family Felidae; genus Panthera; species Panthera uncia. Next base: position 162,350,559 of record NC_064816.1, on the reverse strand, counting down.
CTTTCCAGGGAATGAGAAGCTTTGACATTTACTTTTCATTCCCAGGAGGAAAAGTTTCTCCGTCTCTCAGCTATGCCCGTGTCTTATCTCCTTCCTGTGCTTTGGTCAGGAGAGGGCGTCACCAAAGCAGAGGGTGCCAGCGGTCTCAGTACCTCTGTGGGAGGAGGATCAGCACGACAGTTTCTCCATTCACACAGCGGGTTGCGGGAGGTGGGGTGGGGTGGAGAGCCCAGGATTGCTCTTCCAGCGCAACCTCCATCACCTGCCTGGAGGGACTGCCTGTCACACACCTGTGCCTTGGCCAGCAGGGCCTTCCCTGCCACCCAGAGTTTGGGCTTGGGTTCTGCCTGGAAGACGGCCCCTTGTCTTCGGGTCTCTCCCGTCAGAAGCCCTCGCTTGCCCCTCCAGACATGGGAGTAGTGCTCCCAGCTTACCTTCACTTTAGCAGCTACATTTGTGCTCAGTGGGCTGGGACCTGGCAGGCCAGCTGGTCCTGGGAGCCACTGGAAGGGCTGACAGGAGGGCGGGGTTTTGATGGGAAAGAGGTAGGGGGTGGAGTGCTCCCAGAGCTACTGAAACCCCCTGGTTTGTATTGGGGCTCTGTGTGGGGGGCCGGAGAGAAGGGATGTGTGGAGGCGATGGGAGTTGAACACGCACTGCCTCATACCTGTTTGAGATGCCAGGAAATAGTATCCCATCATGAAGAGCTGGAGCTCCGTGGCTGTGCAGTGCAATTACACATCATAATTCCATCTTTACAAGTATCAGGTAATTAGGTTATAATGAATACCATTAGAGTAATTACATCATTTGGAAGAATCACCCAGTAAGCCATGAGAAATTGCTTTGAAAAACAAGAAGCTTTATCTGATGAAAATTACATTTGAAGAGTTTTAGTTCCAAGGTGCAAATTTACCAAAGTAAGAAATCCACAGCCCATGTTAAATCCCTAGCAGGCACCCAGGCAGGAAGCCTGTGTGTTGCCTCAGGGACGTGCTTCAATACCCCAAATTATGCTGTAAATGTCATCTGCCCCACTGGGAACGTGTGTGCCTTGTTATGTGGAAGGTGGGCTCCCTAGTCCACCCCTAGGTGGTTTTGTTGAAAAATCTGGTTTCAACTGTGGTTTTCTTCGAGGATGAGTTGGAGGGTGTGCGGGGTGCACTTGACCTTTCTAAAGTTATCACAGCATTTAGGTTTCTGGGGTGACTGTGGGGGCTTCCAACTCAAGGTTGGGGGCTAGCAGGAGCTGCTGGGTGAAGGATGTGTTAAAAGCTGTGGAGAGCTCCCCAGCCCTCTGCTCTTCTAGCCCTCAGTCCTTTCCTGCCAAAACCGGTGGGTATAACCAGGGCTCCCTTCAGGGACACCACCCCCCCCCCTTTCCCAGGGGGCCTTTGGTGAAGGTGAGGAGATAGAACTACTGTAGTCCGGTGCCTCCAGGTGACCTTCTCTCTGTTGTCAGGGCAGGCGTGTCTGTGCCATAACAAAGAGGGAAGGGTGGGAAGGTGGAGACAGGTTGAGTGGTTATCTCGAGGCCACACACCTGACAAGTCACAGAACGGACGTAGTCCCTGTGTCCTTATCACTCTTTCTGCCCTAATGGAAGAAAACCATTCCCCAAATTCCACCCAAGGAGCTGCAGGGGGTGGTGGGGCAGGGCGGAGGGAAACCAAAGGTGGAGCTCCCATTTGCAGGATCTCTGGGCTGGGGACCCAGGTTGGTAAGGGAAGCACCGGGAGGTTCCCCGGCTGAGCTCCTCCTGTCTTCGTAGTTTTCGAAGCACACTGATCTGTGTTTCTGTAGCACCTCGATTGTGATGGCGTCCCAGCTAATTGCATCACACTGACCACAGGACAGGTGCACCTGGGCTGTTGGGTGGGTGCTGCGGCCATCCCATGCCCCACGTGGGATGCTTCCTGGGGCTCTAACCAGCTGAGCGGTATCTGCCCCTGACCTGGCAGCGGGAGGCCCTTCTTGCATCAGGGATAGTGTTCGGTGGAGCTGTCACTCCCCCAGGCAGTGCTGGACATATGGAGGAGCCCCCACTTTCCACCTTTCCAGATGCAAGCTGATGTGTTGACTGTTTAGACACATTGCCCCCGTTTTATTCAGCCGTTAATTCCAAGATGTAGCTGGCTTTATCTTATGGAGTGTATATACGTTCTTCCTTCAGCTTCCCATGTCCACAGCACTTGGTGATTCTGGGTCAGCCCCCGATGACCTCATGCCCCCAAATGTCCCCCCCCCCCCCCGAGTGACTCCTCCAGTGGGGTGCCCCAGCCCCCCTTCTCTTCTGTGGGGTGCCCCAGCTTTCCTGTGGACTGGTCAGCCCTGTCCATCCAACCTCCCCTTCGGGGGTGTGGTCTCTCACTGCCCACCCAGTCAGTGTGTCGTTGTCCCTGTGAGGCCTCCCCAAAGCTGACCTAGTCCTGGCAGCAGTCCCTCATTAGCCCCTGTGGCTGCCTGAGCAGAGGAGCCTCTTTTCCTCCTCCCACCTTGTTCTGGGGGGCTGTGAAGGGTGGGTGTCCTCGACTGGCCCTCATTCCAGAGTTTGCTCCCTGCTCTCCTGCCTGTAGGACCCTCATTGGTAGGGCGGGGATTCAGGGGCGTCAGCCTCAACACTGTGTGTCTTAGTGGGAAAATGTCCGAAGGTCCCTTCTCCTGTGGGAGTGGCTGGATGTTGGTCCTCTATTACGGTGATTTCAAGCTCCAGGAATTGCTGGGGGCATCTGGCTGTGGGGGAGCCCCTCCCAGAGCTAGACCACCTCCCCATGGTGCCCCAACAGTCAGTGTCCCAGAGGAGGGAGGCTGGCTCCCAGATCAGAGCTAGGAGGCGTTTTGGGATCTAGATTTCAGGAGTGGTTTAAGGGATGGATTTAAGGATCCGCCAGGAGAGGGAGCGTTTCTTCCGAAATTGGAGGTGCTGCCAGTGCTGAGCAGGGGAGGGACCCCTGCCAGGACTTGCTTTCCACAAGTCAGAGGTTGACATCTGGGGTGGAGGTGCATCGGATCTTTAAAGGGTAACAGCCCATGAATTGGGGCATTTGGAGTAAGAGTATTTGTTTCTGCCCTGTCTGCCTTGTCACGGGCAGTCTTGTATCTGAGCGTTAACAGTATAATAGCTGCGTTCACACTGGTATGAGAGGGAAGGACAGCTAGTCTGTAGCGAGAGTACTTTCGGCCACATGAACTTTGGGGTTGTGACTGCTGGAGATGGGAGTCATTGCAAGGAGGGCTTGCACCAGCAGAGCTCTGACAGTTGCAAGCCTGTGGTGTAGACAAGTGAGTGGATACCATGCATCATGTCTGGCAGTTTTCCAGCTGCTTTTCCTCCTCTTGTGGTCTCCTGTTCACTTTGTGGGAACATTAATACAGGCACCTTGCGTGTTGGTCCCGGTGCCACATTTAGGGAGGACGTTTGTACCAGAGCAGATGTTCGGGGCGGGAGTGGTGGTGGTGGTGAGGCGGGACAGGCCAAGTCTGGGATAAGTCTGCTGTGGGCGTGTGGGCTGTCATGGCTGGGGAGAGGGGCAGATGGCAGGGGCCAAGTGGGGTGGGGCCCCGGGGGGGGGGGGGAAGAAGTGATGCACAGAGTCCTGGGGACGTCCCTGTGACCATGACCTGCCGAGATCACTCCTGTCAGACCAGGGCTCGCTGCTGGTCCTCTAGTGCAGTGGTTCCTGAGCCCCAGTTTCGGGTAATTTAAGTCAAATCGGGCAGTTGTGGAGAAAGGAAGGCAGGCGCAGGCTGCTGTCCGGGCCTTTCCAGTCCCATGTGCACCCCCACCTGCCCCCTGCCAGGGGTTGGTCCCACTTTGCATTGTCTCTGAAGGCATAGAGAAAATTAGTGTGACTTAGACTTTTCCCTGGCTCACCGCCTCCGAACAACTTCTTGGGAAACACCCCCTGCTCCTTCAGGGCTGCTGGTACCCTGGGCTTGGAGAAGGGGCTGCTGCACTGGGCAGCTGCAGAGTCTGTCAGAGGAGGACGAGTCCCAGGGGGAGTAATGCCCTGGGGTGATGGCATTCAAAGGGCACTCACACCTGTGGAGGTGCGCTTGGCCGCTAGGTAGTAGGTGGGCAGGAGGCTGGGTGGGGACCAGGAGAAACAGGTTTGAAGGAAAGTGGCTGAAAGCTGAACAGCCTTTTAGAGTCTTGGTCCCTCAGGCTTCTGGCACCTTGAGGAAGGGACCGTGAGCGCAAAGACACCGTCGCCAGAGGAGGCCTCGAAGGACAGGCCGGAGGCCCGCATCTGCACTAGAGACACCGGTCCCACGGGACGTGCTGCCTTGCCGAGCACCCGAACGGACCTCGTTCCTCCTCCTTTCTTGGATATATCTGTGAACATTTCACAGCCTTGCAGAAAGATCTCTGATTCTTACCTGTTGTTTCCCCAGCCGCCCCAGTTTGTGAAAATGAAGATGTGACAGGAGAGGAGGCAGGCAGGAAGTGGGAAGGACTGTTCTCCCCACTCTCTCTCCACCTGGGGAGTTGTGTGGTGTGGCACGGCCCCGAAACACAGACACGTATCTGATGCAAGTTCTTACTGCGCCACCAGCGGCCGTGAACCTGGTGGACACCCTATTCTGGGAGCCAGAAGCCAGAGCTGGATCTGTGAATATGGCATCTCTATTGATATATGTTTTTCTTATTTATCGATTGCTCACAGATGCGTTTGTGTTTAATTTACTTAACAAAAAGGAATGTGTGTTTCATAATTCAGAATGAACTGTGATTATTCACATATACTCCAGTGCTGTGTGAGGCGGATGCCTGCAGGCTGCTGTTTCCATTGCCCATAGACCAGAGAATTAATTGAGATGCCACCACAACAGAAGGCACAATACGTCTCTCTTCTAATGAACTTGCACTTCAGAGCCGAAATCCGAAGTCAGGGTAATTTATAGCCAGAGTGCATTTTACTTTGCATGGTTAATAAATGCAGGGATGTGCCATCCACATGTTTTCTAACATGGGTATTGATTTTAAAAACAAGTTTACAAAAAGTAGGTGTGTTGTATTTTACTTGCTTAGGAATTACTAACTGAAACGTGGGGAAAACCTCAGTCATGTAGCTGTTCACCCTGTTCGCCACCTGCTTTGATCCTGCCCTACAGTTACCCTGTGTCCCTGCATCTTCTGTTTGAAAATGCTGTGTCCCGAGGGATGCCTGGCCCATGTTTGGGAAGCCATCATCATTGGCTAGTTTTTCCTCATGTTGGGTTAAAATTCCTCCCCGGCAGTCTCCAGTCACCCCTGGGGATAACCCATTCCTTCAGATCTGTCATGGCTGAGCTCTGCACTGAGAATGCAGAGTTAAGAGAAGTTTAGTAGAATCTGTGTGCAGTACAATAAAAATATGTATATTTGGTCTTTATTTTTGAGTAACAGACTTTAGTTTTTAGAGCAGTTCTAGGTTCATAGCAAAACTGAGTGGACAGTGACAAAATGTCACATACCCTCCCATAGCACGCATGGCATTATGCATTTGTTGAAAGCCACAGAAGGAGCAAACACAGAGTGAACCCAAATGCTAACGCTGGGCTGTGGTGCATTTGGTCTTTGTCCTGACTCCCAGGATTCTTGGAATCTCTGAGTGGTAAGTCTCTGAGCTAATGTGATGGCTGGTGGCTGGGGGAGGGGGGAGGTCCCAGATGGCTTCAAGATGTGGGCTGGTCCCTCAAAGGACCAGGGACGATTAGAGGCTCCGGAACGCTCGGCACCACCCCAGACCTCCGAGAGGGGAGGGGGGCTGGAGGTCGGATCAATTACCAGTAGCTAGTGATTTAATCAGCCATGCGTTAGTTATGGAGCTCCATAAAAACCCTTTAAAACCTCTCAACGGCAGGGTTCAGAGAGCTTCTGGGTCAGGCAGCACGCGGAGGTGCAGGGCGGCTGGTGCACCTGGAGGGGGCAGGGAAGCTCTGCCCCCACCCCTACCCCTGGCCCGTGCGCCTCCTCCATCTGGTGTTCCTGAGCTGGACCCTCTGTCATAAGCAGGTAGTATAGTAAGTGCACTGTTTCCCAGACTTCTGTGAGTCTGAGATTTGAATATCAGAGTGGTGGGGATGGTAAAGATTTATGGGCTCTATAATGTCGAAGAGACAGGGCGTGGGGATACTGCTCACAACAAAGCTCCTGTTCACTTGGGATCATTATGCTGCTGTGGGACTGAGAAGGGAGGAAACATCTGGCTGTGAGGGCACAGGACAGGTCACACCATGTCGTATCGTCCAGACTCACTTTACAGGCACGTGGCAGAAGTGGGTTTGGCTGGGTGAATGTGGTTTTCGGAAGGGATTTCCCCGAAGCCATGGAGAAGGTGCTTTTTCATCCTGGCTTTGCTCACAAGACTTCAGATGAGCAGAGGTGAAATACTGCATTCCTTGAAATGAAAGTAGCACGAGAGAGAGAGAGAGAGAGAGAGAGAGAGACAGAGACAGAGACAGGCTTTCAGTGGAGAAAGTATTTATTAAATCAGGAACAGTCCTCTAGAAGGATGTGTGGGCTGTGGGCCCTCCCCTGCCCCACCCAGGATGAACAAGTGTGCTTCTGGGCAACATCTACAAGATGAAGCTGCACCGAAGCCTGTGAGGTCTCAGTCATTCCAGATTATTCTTTCCAGATTGGGGAACTGTGTTAAGGATGGAGGAGGAAAATGCTGTGTTCCTGTGATACGGGAATTCGGATCTGATTGGGCGCACGCAAATGCACATCTTTATTCATAGGTAACTTTCCATCCCCTTGCCTTGGTCTGGGGGGAGGATTACAGACAAGTGGGAAAAACACATTCTAAGTTTCCCTAAGGCAATATACCCTGGATCTACACCAACAACTAGAAAGAAGGGTAGGGCGGGGTGGAGGCTGATGGTCCCAGAAAAATCCATCAGTTGGGCTTTTATGATTAATTTAGTAATAGATATTGTTGGAGGAGAAGAAAAACACTCATAGAACTGTAACGAAGTACCAACCAACTCTGGAAAACATGAACAGTAGATGTGAGAGTTCCACAATAGCGTGTGAAGAGTGTTCCAGTTCCCCCAGTCATATTTAGTTACCGTGTAATACAGCCCACTAAAGAACATGAAGAAGAAGGAAAAGCAACAATAAAAAGTTGCTCATAATATCATCTCTGCCCCAAACATCGACAGTGCTGTAGATGTGGTGGTGAACTTGGAGAGTCAGGGCTCAGAGGGCTCAGTCTTGTCTATCACCTCTGTGTGAGGGTTGGCAGGTTGTACGTTTACATTTGGTGATGGGGGTGGTTTTTCTTTGAGGTAAGCCAAGGACTGAGGGGTTGTTTTAATCAAGGCCAAGACAGAACTGCGTCTCAAAAGACCTACCTGAGCAGATTCTTGGGAACCAATGAATTATAGGGTCTGTAGTCTTGTCTTAGTTGCTGAGAAGGTTTTTGCATGCGTGATCATCCCCTTGGATGAGAAGAATGAGCTGGAATGAAGGGCTGCCCTCACAAAGTGGAAGGGTTGCCATGCCCAGACTCAGGTCTGGAGAGTAGAACCAGTACCCTCACCCCCCTGCCCCCCTCAGCCCAGCAAGGGCAGACAAAAGGAAGAAATGAACATTTGTCTATCAAATTTGGGGTAGAAATCCATTAGACACTTTGAAGCATGCTTAATTTGGGGAGAAGATTTTGGTAAGAAATAGGAGATCTGAGTTTTCAAGAGAATGCCTTCAAGTTTCTCTTCCCTTCAGGTGGTGCTTGGGTGGCCAGTGTAATCCTGGGCCCTCCCTGTATTAAGTGCATATGGATGAACCAGGGGACGGAGTTATCTCTGATCAGATGTTCTGGGGTCTCCTGGGGATTTGGGTGCACCCCCATACGTCACCACACAATGTCTTAACTTCAGCTAGCATGGCAGGGCCTGTCACTTTTGGCCACTGTTACCTGGAAAAGGACATTTTTTGAAACTTGATAATTGAAGATGGAATGATCTGGCATTCTAATCAGCAAGAAAAATGGTATTATGATCTTGATAGTAGTGACTCTGACTTTTTGTTAGTGAGGATGTTTTATGCTCGCCTGGGCAAAGTTTGATTTTCCATTGGATCACCTCTCATCAGCTCTTTGTGGTTGCTATACAAAGAGATACTTTTCATGGAAATAAAAATAGAAGTCGACTCTGTTTTGATTGTTTTGTATTTACTTTTAGTGTTTCTTCAAATCTCTTGAAAGCTGAAATTTCATCACAGCAAATTTTCAAGGGTGCAATGAAAAAAATTTCTTTTTGACATTTTGCTTTACTTGAAGTGGAACAACACCTGGTTTCTGGAGCTGTCCCCAGGACTTTATGTTAAAGCAACTTTTTGTTATACTGGTCTCAAACAGTGTTGGTTCTTGTCTGTGTCGTCAGAAGAGAATACCTGGTCTTATTGTTACCATCCAGGGTTCCAAGGGCATTAGGGGAGCAGGGAATAGAAAACTCAGAAGTAAGAAATTGCCGCTCTGGAACATGGAAGTACTGAGCGGAAGCCACTTCAGTGACCCCCACTATGTAAAGATGTGGAGGTGATACTTTTGGGAAGCAAGACTCACTCAGTGTTTAGATTAATACTATCTACTTGTGTTTAGTTGGGCTCTGACTCACAAAAATGCCTTCTGAGATTAGTACTTCAGTGTCTGTACCTTTGGTATCTTTTACAATAAAGGCATATTCAAGAGTTAATATAATTGTTTTTGGTAGATTAAATTATTTTGAATATACAGATGGGCCTTCCTTATGCATATGGAGTTTGTGGTGATTTTTGATAAAAGGAAGGTTCGTTTTGTCCCATAAGTGCTGCTCTGGCTTAATCTCTCCTCTAAAGTAGGTTTCTACTATTTAGAACGCATTTGTATTGACATAAGCCGTGCTCTTCCCCATTATTTTCGTTGTGCACTTTGGTTTGTATTGTAGAGACCTCTAAACTGTCAGGATACCCTCTGCCCTCATCGTAGTGGACACACTTAGCTTTAATGCATCTTGGTAGGAAAAACCCCTGAACATGGAATCATTACTTCTGTAGTCATGAATTAATGGATTTTATGGCCCATGGTCCCCGCAACTTGGGGACTTGCCCTTAGTGTTGTTTGTCTCATGAGTTCGAGAGACACATGAGGACTGGCCGGGGGTCCTCTCTGGTCTGCAGGCTACTGTGGGTCTTCACGGCTAGTGGACTCCTCTGCTTTGAAAATCTGTGATGGTGTAGATCCTTGACCAGGTCTTTCTCCTACACGGTGACTTCCAAATGCTGCTCTGTGGGTGATGTCAGTGGACACATACGTACGCATCGAATAATGTCGAACAAATAAGACAGAATGCACGACGGTGGGTACACATAAATTACTGGTGTTGGGTCTGTGGATGATCAGTGATAGAGCAGGGGATCCTTGGAGTGACTCCAACAGGATTTAGTGTTTGCTTTGATCTCTTACCTGTAAAACTCCTTATGTTCTTAATTTAAAATGTTCTTTACTCTGAAAATGTTCAGGGTCAGAGTTCTCAACAGAAAGCCATGATACAAAATGTCAAACCAAGGATTCTAGCAAAGATGATTCCTTCAATGTACTCAGGCTTTCTGGATAATCGTAATTCTTTTATGTCAGAGGATTTAAAAATATTAATGACAATTGCTTGTTAGTGTCTGTGCCTCTCTTCTCTGGACTTATGCTTTGTAAGGAAGAAGATTCCGCCCGAGAGAGCACCTTACTGCCGTGGCCTCTGTGGCTGCCACATGGGTCCATGTTGGTGTTTCGTCAGTTCACCATCTTCCGGCGCTCGAATGTAGATTGATCATACCTTCCGTCACCATTGAAAGTTCTTCCCGTGCCCCTCTGTTTCGATAACTCTATTATGAGTATCATCTTGACTCTTGAACTTCAAATTGAATTTTTGATACTCTGGCTACTTCACTTTTAAAAATCATTTTCGGATCCTCTGTAGGATATTTCGGATCTTTGATTCCATGTAATTAGCAAGAAACGGAGAGTGTGCTCATTGCCAAGTGCTACACTTTAAACCGGCAAGCTCCAGGAGCTTTTCTTCAGAAGGTTGTCCTTCAAAATTTTAAGTACGTGTTACTTTCTGTTTGTTGGTGGGGGAGGTATTATTTACATCATTGCTGTGTTCTGAAGCAAATACTGGTGCCACAGATCATATCAAACAGGTATATCCAGTAATGGAAAATAAATGCCTTAATCTGTCCGCTCCTTTGCATCTGATCACTTTTTTGGAATTAATTATAAAAATCATTTTTCAGAGCTGTTTAATAAGGATTTTACATCAGGTGCCTTTTGACCTCTTGTCAGATGTTCAATTCAGCAGGTCTGTGTCCAGGGTGCCCTGGTATATTAGCACACACATTAATATTCTCCAGTTAGCTCGGAATGATAAACATTAACACACTAGGAGGATATTGAAGGTGGTGTGTATCACTCATGAATATACTATAAGAGAATAGAATAAGAGAGAAAATGTCTTTTTCTAGAAAAAAGGTTTATACTTCCTTGTCTGCCACGGTGACTTCTGAGGAGGGGGGGAGTGGACTGGAAGGAAACCGGTGTTTGCGGAGACTCGGCTGTTCACATGCTCTCACCTGCCTCACGTTAGAAACTGGCCAGGTTAGGGGGCTGCTCCAGGGTCCTGGCCTGGGGGGAGCAGTGCAGCTGGTTTTCAACCCAGGGGTCTGTCAGCCCCAGAACGCGGCCCCGAGTCCCTGCCTCCACATTCCCCTTACGCCTGCCCCGAGCAGGGCTTCTGGAGTGGCCGGGCTGCATCCAGCTGCCTGCGGTCCTAGGGGCCAGAGGTTGCCGTGTGTCACCTCGCGGCAGGGCTCCGCGGGGCCTCTTGTGAAGGGCAGACTTGGCATCTACTTCATGTCAGAATCTGTCCCCACGCAGCCCATGTCCTCTGGTCAGCCTGTTGTGAATCTGTTGGTTATTTTATTGAAACCTGTGTTCGAGAGTGTTTTCTTACCTGTGCTGTTTCTCATGACCCCTCCCCGATAGTCACAGTGAATGTGAGTCTGGACCTGCTTTCCCTTCCAAAATAATTAGCCTGTCTCAGATGCCGTAACCAACGAAACTTTTCATTTCTCCTGGGTAAATAACTGTGAGCGCAGTTGCTGGGTCGGGTGGGAAGTGCACGCGTGATTTTCTGAGGCAGCTGTAGTGTGTCCCAGACTAGCTGTGCCGTTTTGCGTTCCCGCCAGCACGGTGGCAGAGAACCTCTCGTTGTATGGCGCTTCGTACCGGGCTTTCCACTTCCCGCGGGTGGGCCCCACAGTATCCCATCGTGGCCTTAATTTTCTCAGGAGTAATGGTGTTGGCCATCTTCTCACGTGCTTGTCCGCCCCGTCTCTTTGGTGAAGGCCGGCAGTTTAAATGTAACTGTTTCCTTGGGGTGCCTGGGTGGCTTGGTCGGTTAAGTGTCCGACTTGGGCTCAGGTCATGATCTCACGGTTCATGGGTTCGAGCCCCGCATCAGGCTCTGTGCTGACAGCTCGGAGCCTGGAGCCTGCTTGGGATTCTGTGTCTCCCTCTCTCTCTGCTCCTCCCCTGCTCACGCTGTCTCTCTCTGTCTCTCAAAAATAAATAAACGTAAAAAAAAATTTCTTTTTTAAATGTAACTGTTTCCCTATCTTGGATTTGAGAACATGTGCTATTTTATGAACATGGATGATCCTAATCGTTACTATATTCATGATGCTTTTCTCAGGGAAAATTGTGGTTTTTAATGGCTTTAATGTCTATGGGATTTAGGAACAGAAGAGATCTTGTCTGATCCCTGATACTGTTGGGTCTGACCTTGTGCCTGATTCTCTCCACCTCCTGCTAGAATGTGTGCTGTGGCCGCGGCCATGTGGCCGCATGCACTGTGCCCGTCTCCCAGGTACTCAGGCAGTATTTGTTGGGTGAAGAGACAGATGAACAAAGTAAGTCTGCGGAACAAGCCCTCTGCGGGGACACTGGCCGCTGAAGGCGCCCGCCGTGAGCAAGGAGGCCCTGAGCCCCTGCCACGGGCCTGGGGTCACGGGAGCTGGAGTGGGGCTGGCGGGTCAGGAGGACGAGGGAGCCCCTTGTCCCATGTCCTGGTGCCCCTTCAGGTGTCTGATGCTTTTCTGACCTGTGTGCCACGACTGTCACGGTGGCCTCGCTGCCAGATGGACCTCAGCTTCCACACGAGCTTCCGCCCGGAGAGCCTGCTGTTCTGCAACAGGGCTCTACTGGAGCCCTGTTCCCTCCACACGCATCCCTGGAGTTTCCTGTGTAGCCGTTCTTCTGCACTCCTGGGGCACTGCCGGGAGCTGCCTTTTGGCTCCTTTGTTTTTAAGCAGGAAGGGATTGGAAGCCTCTCCCCCACCCTTTATTACTTGCTTTTACATTTTTCCAGTTAAATTTTGCACGTGTTAGAAATCTACAGCCTTCAAGTGTGTAGTCCTGTGAGGTTTTGCAGGTACACATGCCATGCTATCCTTACTGCTATTGAGACGTGGAACATTAGCACCATCTGGAAGATTCCCGAGCCTCTTTCCTGTCGACACCGCAACCAGGAAATGGCTTCTCTGTCTTCTACTACACACTTAGTTGTGCCAGTGCTGACACATCACATAAGTGCCTTCTTCTGTGCACTCACTTTGGTTCCTGCTTCTGGCCCGGAGAACCCTCTGTGTGGCTGCATGTCTCAGTGCCCTCTGTTTATCGCTGAGCAGCATTCCATTGTCTGGGTACAACACATTGTAGAAACCATTTTCCTGTTGGACGTTTTCTTTTTTCAGTGTGTCTTTTATGAATAAAGTTCCTCTGAAAGTTCTCATACAGTTATTGTTATGGACATGTTTGACTTCTCTTAGGCAAGACCCCAGGAGTGGCATAGCTGGGTTATCGGAAAGGTGTATGTTTATGTTTTGAGGAATGGCAGACTGTTGCCCAGAGCAGTGGGCTCTCCCATTTTGTCAGGGGCGCATGGGGGTTGCTCCAGCTCATTACCAGCGGTGTGTCCTGCCTTTGTAGGCTTAGCCCCTCTAGTTGGTACGCAGTGGGATCACGCTGTGGTTTTAATTTCCATTCCCTATGGTCTGTGGTGGGCATGGCCCCTTTTCTCTACAAAAGAGTTTGGGAATCGGGTAGATCGGTGTTTGAAACCCAGACTCCTTGGGCTTTGAGCGAATTGCTCAAGTTGAGACTCCATTTTTTCCTCTGTGAAGTGGGGACAGGGATGAGACCTTCCCCAAGGTGGAAGGGGGAGTTGTGGGAAGTGTCGATGTGCATGAGTGTTGTTATTGTCATCCTTGCTTTTTTGCAGTGCAGCCAGTTGAGTTCTGCCGGTTTGCTTCAGTGTCCAGCTCTGTGCCCCACACACGGGCATCTCAGTCTCATTCATTGGCTCCTTGGTGATCGGATGCTACCTGGTGCAAGACGGAAGGGGCAATCTTGCTTGGGAGGCAAGCGATGGGTGCATTCCTTACCACACTCTGGATTCAGAGGGGCCTGGCCTTCACTTAGGTGGGGCCAGGCTGGTCTCTTCTCTCCCTATGTCTGGTCTGAACCACGATTGTTATTCATCTGGATGTTTCCAAATCCTGTTCCATCTTCAGCCCTCCTTTGTGGGAGTTAGTTACACTGCAGTATAATAATTCTCCATTTCAAAGATGGATGAATCACATTAATTCAACAGAAAACAGCAATCTCCAAACCAAAAAGCATCCAAATATCTGTGCCAGCAGAGAGAGACTTTTATTTGATTTTGTGGTGGCTGGTGTTTTTTTCTTTCTTTCTTTCTTTCTTTTCTTTTTTTTACTCTGAAGAGATTAAAGAACTCTTAGTGAATATATGTGTGTTGCAAAAATGATCTTGCAGCCTTTGGGTCAACCAGTTTACTAAAAAGAAATATATTTTTCTTTAAATCAATATAACTTTACTTGCTGAAGATAAATGTATTTAAGAACATTGTGGGTGATGCTGTGAAATTAATGTTATTCATACTCAGTGGGAATAGAAATGCCTTCAACCTTTTAGCAAAAGCAAGAGCAAATTATAGCAAAAATTTCATTTCAGAAGTCATCTTCATCTAGAATAGGCTGGGCCCCGAGGTCAAGTCATGAGTTTTGGTTTTCTGTTTCCATAATGTGGTTCTGCAGTGTGCGTGCATTATGACGGAAGCCACATTCACTCCATATTAGTTTTATAAATGGCTACGTTACTAGTCTTTTATAGACAAAGCCGCCTTTGGTTCACATCAGCAGAAGTTTCTTCTGTGTGAAAATACTTGATTTTAGACGCCACTGGGTCGAACTCTCTGCGGTTCCACTTCTGTTGAGTGCGGGGCCTGACAGACCCACCTCTAAGTGGTCCTGGTCCGGCTTTTGCTTTGATTTCCAACAGGCTTATCCTTACTGGCTGTGAGTGTCCTGAGCCACCAGAAAGGCACTCAGAGGCCGTCATGTTCAGGGAATCTGGGCAGCCTCCACCACCTGACCACTGACTGAGTGCGGACGGGGTTATTTGTGGACGCTCTGGATCACAACACAGCCGTTCCTGTGCGGAAACAGTGGGCAGGGCTCCAGCTCAGTTCTTGTCTCTTCACCTTTGTACCGCAGGTTTCTTGTCCTAAAATTATAGGTCCTGTGAGAACAGTGGAGGGGGGGACTGGGGGACTGAGCCCCGGGGACAACCCAGTCACTCAAGATGGGCCGCGTGGCTTGCGCGGAGGGGCTGAACCCTCTCCTTCTCCTCTTGTGAAGCTGCACCTCTGTGCTTTGCTCACTGGACGTGCTCCCCGTGGCCCAGCAGACCCTCTGCGAGCTTCCTGGTCCCAGGCTTGCCATCCCTCTCAGTTACCGAGGGAGGAGGGAGGAGTCGGGAGCCCACATGACAGAAAAGTCCACGCGGAGCTTTTTCAGGCGGCACCAATTATTTGTCATGTACAGAATTTTACCCACTTGGCAATAATTACATGATAATTAGCTCAAAGCACGACACTGGCAGGAATAAGAATTTTTTTCAAGAAGGTTTGGGACAAAACAGCTATGAAGTTTCTAATAAAAATCAAGATCTGTTTATTTAAAGTCCACACTAGTGAGTGTCACTAGAAGGCAGAGGGACCGAGGTCTGTCTCACTTGGAGGCTGTGATGGTCTCTGAATGTTGGGGGAGGTCGTCAAAGAGTGGGTTCTTGAATCAACACAAACTGTAAAAAGTTGTCATATTAAAATGATGGAATTCAAGGATAAATTGTATTACTTAGATAAGGAGCAATCTTGATCTTGTAGCCTCACCAGTAAGGTTTACATAACACATTGGTGGCCTTTGCTAAGCCTCGTTTGCTCCTTAGTGCGCTGTCATGTCAGTCTCTGGGGGACTTACAGGAGGCAGTCACACTCAGGCATTCAGCGTCAGACATTGAGAAGACAGCCCTGAGTCAAGGTTCAATCAGATCCACTATTTTGCTCGTGCTATTTGCCACAGTTGAAATTTGTAAATGTTCTGGAGAAGTTGTTCGTATAATTGAGTAATTGAGCCTTTCAAGAATGAACTCATGATGTGGAAAGCTGCACTTCAATGGGAAGTACCTGAACGTTCAGATGGGCTCCTGGGTGAAAGAGCCGGTTCCGATACCCATGAACGTGTTCCTGAGATCGTTCTCTGCTCTCTGGAAAAGTCCTTCGTAGAACTAATCTCCTACTTCTTGGTACTAGTTCCACAGGACAGAGCGCCCAGGCTCCCACAGACCGATTGCTCTCCTCCTCACCCGGGGCAGGCTGCGGTGCATTAAGTGGGCACAGTTGTCGCACTCTGAGGGCTGTTCAGAACTGGAGCACGGCAGGGGTGCAGACCATTATTTGTTGGCATCTTGTCGACGGCCCCTGTGCCCTAGTGCCCCTGAAGGCCCGGGTGGCCCCTCTCACTCTGGCCCTCGAGCACCCGTCAAGTCCCAGCATCATGGAAGCGCTGGGAGCGTCATCTCGTGTGACCATCCCAGGTAAAGTGTCCGAGGCTCATTGGAAGCCGCCTCGGAAGTTAGGCTCGAGCCTGGACCAGAACCCTGACCTACTTCCTTGCATCCTTGCCCTGTGCCGTGTGCCTCATTCAGCTGTCTTCAGTTGCAGGGGGAGGATTTTGTCTGTGTTGTTTGCTCCAGAGCGCCAGTGCCGCGTTAAACATGGCAAGTCTGGGTTCCCTTGGGGCCCTAGGCATGAGTCTGTCTCCCTCATTCCAAATGAACTTGCCTTTCATGGTGACCCACCCAGGACTCTTCCACATCGAGTGCAGCCTTTTCCCCAGAGCCCTTAGGGCTCTCCTTTTCATGTCCTGAGTGGAAGAAAACAGCTTAGTAGAAACAGTGTGCTTCTGACAGTAGAAACACCCCCCCCAGAAAGCACTAAAGGAGCTGCTTTACTCTTTGCTCTCCTTGCGGCGTTTTCGGTCACTTTCAGGGTTTATTTCCTCTCACAGCGCCCTGGAGACAGGAGTATGTGAGATGGCAGCGGTGCTGGGACCTCTGGTGGCCAGAGACAAAGAGAAAAATCCAGGCATGAGAGCCCTGGCTGTAAATGACAATCTGTTGTGAGAGGAAGCTCTGCTTGAGAGGGGTCCCACCAAATGTGGCAGAAGAAACACCCCATGATGGCGTGGCCTCCTGTCCATCAGGCAGTGTGTGTCGGTCAGTGGAGACGCTGCTCTGGCACCATGTGCGGAGAAACAGGACGTGTGCGTTGCTATGGTAATTCCTCATTACTGCCGAGTAGCAGAGAGAGTCTTGTGCGAGGTATTGACAGTTTGGCGTGTCCTGCTGTTTCTTCCAGTACTGATTGCGTGTGTGTGCATGTGTGCGTGTGCGAGTACACATGTGCACCCGCACGTGCCGCATTCATTAAGGAGATGATTCCAGTCGTGCTCCTTGTCATGGGTTTTCCGCTGTCGGTGAGCACTCTGCCGGAGCAGATGCTGTTTCCGGTGGGAGCGAGCGTGTTTCTCTGGCACTCCGGCTGGTGGGTCAGGACTCTGAATACCAGGAACTAGATGCACCACGATTTCTTATGTAAAAAAAGGGGGAAGGAAGGGAGGAGAGAAAGGAAAAGTCACGCTCTTTGCATTAGAATTAGCTTAAAAAGTCTCCTTTTCCAGAAGTGCCAATTGTATCCGCTTATGGCCTGGCTGACCTTGTGGACCTCTGACAAATTCCCAGTGACCGTCCCAGCAAGTAGAGACGTCTAATTCTGACAGCATGCTTCACGCGAGGCTCTTTTGAGGAGTGTTTTTCACCTGCATGCTTTCCAGTCACTTTTTCTCCATCCGGTCCCAACTTACCGGAAATGCTTTGGATCTGGGGTCATATGGATTGTCTGTGAGGAGTGAGGAAGGGTGCCTACAGGAAGAAGTCTCCCTGTCCTGACCATCACTTTAGGACAATGACCTGGGCGTGTTAAGGTGCATGCAGGGAAACACTGACTCAACAAACCCTGTCCCTGTGCCTGTGCTTCAGCTGTCACTGTTGTTCTTTCCTTGGAAGAAGTCAAGCCTGTGAATCTCCAGATAATAACGCGTGGCAGGGGTGTATATATTTAAAGATAAACACGTCATGATGATCTGTGTGTGCGGAGAACACAGACAGTGGGTGTTAGAGGCACCCCCCTCCCCACGCACCAAGGGCACCGATGACAGCTTCCAGCAGTAACGGCAAAGCTCGAGTGGTCGGATGAGAATTATGCATGGTGAGCCTTGTGCAGTCTTCCAGTGTGAAGTTTGATGTTTAATTGAACATCCACCCGGCTTTAATATGAACTTCTTTATTAAACTTACATGTGAATCTCTGCCTCTTTACTTCCATTCTCAGATCTTGGGCAATATTTAAAAATTGATCTACTACAACCTGGAAGAAATGGATAAATTCCTAGAAACACACAACCTTCTAAGACTGAATCGTGAAGAAATAGAAAATCTGAATAGGCTGATTATAGGTTATGAAATTGAAGCATTGACTTAAAAACTCCCTCAAAATAAAAGTCCAGAACCAGATTGCTTCGCAGATGAATTCTACCAACATTTAAAGAAGAGTTGGTACCTATCCTTCTCAAATTATTCCAAAATATTGTAGAGGAAGGAAGGCTTTCAAGCTTATTTTTTGAGGCCAGCATTACTCTAATTATGAAACCAGACAAAAACACCACAAAAAAAGAAAATCACAGGCCAGTATCTCTGATGAACATAGATGTAAAAATCCTCAACAAAATGTCACCAAACTGAATCCAACAGTACATGAAAAGAAATCATTCACTACAATCCATGAGATTTATTCCAGGGATGCAGGGATGGTTCAACACCCACAGATTAATCAACATGATACACCACATTAATAAAACAAAGGATAAAAATCATATGATTATCTCAGTAGGCACAGAAAAATTATCAACAGAATTTAATATCCATTTGTGATAAAAACTCTCAACAAAGTGGGTATAAAATGAACATATTTAAATATGATAAAGCCCAAATATGACAACCCGCAGCTGACATCATCCTCAATGGTGAAAAGCTGAAGCTTTCCCTCTAAGATGAGAAACAAAACAGGGATGCCTAGTCTTACCACTTTTATTCGACATAGTACTGGAAGTCCTGGCCATGGTAGTTAGAAAAGAAAAAGAAGAGGCATCCAAATTGGAAAGGAATAAGTAAAACTGTCACTGTTGCAGATGGCATGATACTCCACCAAAAAACTATTAGAACTAATAAATGAATTCAGAAAAGTCACAGGAGACAAAATTAGCACAGAGAAATTGGTTGTGTTTCTATACACAATAATGAGCTATCAGAAAGAGGAATTAAGAAAACAACCCCCTTTAATAGTTGCATTAAAAAGAACAAAATATCTAGCAATAAACTTAACCAAGGAGGTGAAAGACCTGTACTCTGAAAACTAGAAGACATTGATGAAAGAAATTGAGGAAGACACAAATAAATGGAAAAATAGTTTTCACGGTTTGGAAGAATTAATATTAAATCTTAAATCATGACATTAAAAAGCCAGATAACTAGCATATAAAGAAATGCTCACCTTCATTAGTAGCCAAGTGCAAATTACAATGAATTATCACTTCACATCCCGTCAGTTTGGAAAGATGAGGAAGTCTAAACACAGAATGTGGGCAGTCACACGGGAAAGGAAGAGTGCTCATCTACTACTGGTGGCATGTGGGCAGGTGCAGCCTTACCGGGCAGCAACCCCTGTGTGCTTGGTGACTTTCAGAATGTGTTCTTGGTGACCCCGTGATCCTCCTGTGGTGCACAGCCCTGAGAGCATGCACTTGATGCATTCTGGTTCCCGTGATCTTGCAGCCCGACTCCTGGTAGGAGGAGGTGTTCCTCACTGCACTGTGGTAGCAAAAGGGAAGAGGCAGTCTATAGCTTTGGTGATGCAATATAAAACCATGTAGACCCAGAGTATGAAAATATATACCTCTCTTCTCTATAAGCTTTTTAAAAAACAACATGTCTATCATTCATGCACTTTCTGTACAAAAATATGGCATGCCTGCACCTGAAGCACAAAACAAAAATAACATCTCACACTTGCAAATGTGTATTGTTTTCCTATAGAATTAAAAGGAATTTTTCTTACATAACTGAATACTTTCTACAAACCGAGGCCCTAAATGTCTTAATTGTATTATTTAAATGTGACAGCAGTGTATTTTGAAACATTATTTAAGAAATTTAGAATACTTTATTAAAGCTGCAAACCTTATCCTATTATTGTCACCACAATGTGATGACAGCAGAAGGGGAAGGGAGTTTTTCCTAAGGCTGTACTGGTCATTTAATGATAGTTAACCACTGAACCCTAGTGTTGCCTTCCCATGCTGCCCGAGTAAATAAGTCACTGGCTCCCAAGAACTATAGCACGTAAATGCTCTAAGTTTAAACAGATAGGATGGTCTGCAAACTCCAGGCGCTTTAAAGAAAGGTTTGGCTATGTTAAAACTTTTTGATAATGTTGCAGAATTGTCCTTCAGAAGGCGTGTGTCTCATTTGCACACTTTCCAACAATAATTACTTGATTTTAAAGTGGATGAGCCTGTTACACTCATAACACAACAGCAACCCAGTCATCATCACACAAGACCCTTTGCCAAACTGATGGGCAAAATCGTTAACGTTGCTTTAGTCGGCACCTCTGTAATTATAGATAAAGTAAGAGAGTTGTTCTGTGTGTGTGTGTCTACAGTGATGCTCGGGTTTTCTTCTCCATGTGCTTTCTGTAGCAACATTACACTAGCAGTGTCTGGGCTAGGAATTCTTCTCCACCCATCTCTGCCTTCTGATTGCATGGAATGCACTGACTCGTAGTAAAGGTGGGTGGATATCGGCAGGCTCGGCATCTGGGTGTCTTCAGTAGGCCATATGCTACACTGTTGCTCCCTAGAGCTCAGGGCCCGTGATGGGGCCCAAGAAAGGCAGCACATGCTGGGAGCTGGGGCTTTTACACCTCTCCTGTGTGCAGCGGGATCATGGTGTGAGCAGGAGGATAGTGGTGGTACAAATGAAGGGTGACCCATACACAGCAACGAAAGAACCCAAACACTGATGAGAGGGGAGAAGGAGCCTGAGCATCAAGCAGTGAAGTGCAAACAGAATTGGGATCAGCGAGGAGAGGTCGGAAGGTGGGCTCAGCACAGGTACAGGGATGTGTTCTGTGTTGTTCCTGTAAATGTGTTGAGCACGGGAGGGCCTGGGTCTGTCCCATGGCTCAAGGATGACTGAACATCAGCAGCAAATATGAGGTGACCTATCCCATCTGAGGAACCACCTTCCAAAGGCCCTTTTGGGCTTGTGAGGACACCAGGGTCCAATCTCTTGGTGCCTTCATGTCCACACCTGTTTCAGGACCCACTGGAAGGTCACCTGGTCTGACCTTCCCTAGGATGGGTCAGGACTTGGCTGGGCAGCACCTGTGCTGAAATAAGTCTGACTCCAGATTGCAAAGTTCTTGCAAGAACCTGCTCTCCCATGTGGTCACTTTGGTCTCCGAGTCTGAAAATGAGAGCCCAGACCTTGGAGTATCCCAAATAGTGAGAATTCTTGTCGAGGCCTCCACGGCGTCCATGTTGTCCTGGTGTGGATGAAGGCAGGGTTCACGTCCACTGTCGGAGGGAAGTTCGGTTCAGGTTCACGTTGGTGAGCCTCCCACATGAATGGGGTTGCCCTTGGATGCTCTACTTCTAGATATCTTCCAGGTCCTGGGTTCTGAAAGGACGTATCCATCTATTAGTGAAGTTACTTTATGTTAAAAACTGTCAGAGAAAGGAAAGCAATTTCACCGGGCTCCTTAGTTAATGAGAGCTGGTTGCACATCAGACACTTTCCTTGGGCCTCTGGGCTCTTGCACAGGCTGCCATTCTTAATCATGTTTTAATTTTCAAATAAATTGCTTTCATTATCCTTTCATTTACAGTTCTATGTGTGCATCACTGCTCATTAATGTTTGTCAGCACTTTGCTGCAGTTGGTTTTTAAATAGCCGTGGCTGCAGTGCGGTAATTAAGGATGATCCATGTTGGTTTACAGGAATCATTCTTTTTTGTGGTCTTTGAGAAAACAACCTAGAGGGTTGCTGAAATTGGGCCTTTCGATAGAAACACTTGAAGGCCATGTGAGGACTGTGGCTCTCCTTGACCTTGATCTGGAGAGGAAGGTTTCCATGGTTCCAGCTGGCCCCTTCATCAGAAAGTTCATCTGGTGTGTCTGGCAGGGCTTGGAAGGCGTTCTTTTTGTTCCTGGTGGTTAGCCTCACCAAAGATCTCTTGGCCAACATGAAACCAAATTAAATTGTTTTGTAAATCCACTATTAAAGAATTCATTTCCTCCCAAAGGCTGATCTATCCAGATTGGAAACCAAGATATTTTTAAAGTTAAGTGATGAGCTCTTCTGCTGGATAGGTTTATTTCTAATGAAATTTTTGGGTATTGATAATGTATTTCAACCTGTGCATGGACCACTTTGGATTGTTGGGGTCCTGGACTGCGGGGTTCTCAGGGATAGCTGCGCTGAGAGAGCCTTCCCATCGCTTTGCCTCAAATATTATGGCCCACTGAATTTACAGGCCTTTCTTCCCATCGCTGTTCCTAAAGTGGGGGCATATCTCTTCTATTCGGTTTCTTATTCGTCCACCAAATTTTGTATCACTCTTAAAAAATTGTAGTAAAATACACATAGCAAAATTTACCATCTTAACCATTTTTTAAAAGTTTATTTACTTAAGAGAGGGAGGGGGAGAAGGAGAGAGAGAGAGGGAGGGAGGGAGAGAATCCCAAGCAAGTTCTACACTGTCAATGCAGAGCCTGATGTGGAGTGCGATCCCACAAACTAGGAGATCCTGACCTGAGCTGAAATCTGGAGTTGAACACTTAACCTGCTGAGCCACCCAGATGCCCGCCTCCCCCATCTTAACCATTTTTAAGTGCACTGTTCAGTGGCATTAAGTGCATTCACATTCTTGTGCAACCATCACCACCACCGTCTCCAGAACTTTCCATCTTCCCAAACGGAGACTCTGTCCCCATTAGACACTAACTCCCCATCCCCCTTCCCCAGCGCCCAGCGCCCACCCTC
Source organism: Panthera uncia (assembly GCF_023721935.1). Taxonomy (NCBI): domain Eukaryota; kingdom Metazoa; phylum Chordata; class Mammalia; order Carnivora; family Felidae; genus Panthera; species Panthera uncia. The sequence continues at coordinate 162,327,959 of NC_064816.1, read as the reverse complement.
TCCTCTCTGTCTCTATGGATCTGGCGGCTCCAGGGACCTCATAGAAGTAGAATTACGGGGCAGTTGTCCTTCTGTGCCTGGCTTTGCTCACATGATGAGCATCGTGTCCTTCGGGTGTGGCCATCCTGTAGCAGGCGTCAGGATTTCCCTCCTTTCCGAGGCGGGATGCTTCTCCGTTGTACATCTACACCACATTTGTTCCTCCGTCCATCTGGCCATGGACATTTGGGTCGTTTCTACCACCTGACTTCTGTGAATGAGGCTGCCGTGAACATAGGTTTTCAAATATCTCTTCAAATCCCTGCTTTGGATTTTGGTAAATTCTTACAAAATCATTTCCATAGGCCAAGCACTGCAGTAAGTGGGACCCACCCTTCCCTCCTGGAAGGAGACAGATGGGCAATTGGATGATTGCAGAATGCAGGGTTCACTGGGCACAGGGAGGGTGGGGGGGTGGGGGGGTTGTTGAAGGCAGAGGAGAGTGAGTCTTGTGAGAGGGACAAGCAGGTCCTCTGTGTTCCCAGCCACCACATGCTGAGGGATGGATCAGGCCCCTGGAACTGGGTGATCAGGACAGTGATGGCTGAAAATCTGCTTGGACTCCAGATAGTAGTAGTTATTCCTAGTAGTTAAAATTTATTTTAAACACACAAGTGTACTTTGTACAGAATTGAATTTCCTATAGGATAAGTTAATATTTTTTAATATAATTTACTGACAAATTAGTTTCCATACAACACCCAGTGCTCATCCCAACAAGTGCCCTCCTCAATGCCCATCACCCACTTTCCTGTCCCCCCCCCCATCAACCCTCAGTTTGTTCAATATTTTGAATACTAAAACTTCCAAGTTCACTTCTCTCTTTGGACTCTCTCTCTCTGAAGTTTATGTTTCTCTTTTTTCTTTTTCTTTTTTAATGTTTATTTACTTTTGAAAGAGAGAGACAGAATGCAAGCGGGGGAGGGGCAGAGAGAGAGAGAGAGAGAGAGAGAGAGAGAGAGAATGAATCTGAACCAGGTTCTAGGCTCTGGGCTGTCAGCATAGAGCCCAATGAGGGGCTCGAACCCACGAACCACGAGATCATGACTTGAGCCTAAGTCGGATGCTTAACCGGCTCAGCCACCCAGGCGCCCCCGAAGTGTCTGTTTTTCTAACAATCATGTGATGGGGGAAAGGAAACAAAGGCATCTGTGCTGTTTCAGAAGACGACCTTTCGAAAAGGCATTCAGAACCGTCGGCCGTCTGGCCGGCGGGGAGGTGGAGGAGGTGAACAGAGTGGGGATCTCCCGTACGCCCATCGTGGTCTCCCCTCTGCACCCCCAGCGGGCCCGCACGCTGCTGGGGAAGCGGAGTGGCCGAGGAGCTCCAGCACCTGAATGTTGGCTCCCTGGGCAACCCTCGGCGTGTCCTGGATTCGGTGGGCCGTGTTTGCTTGGTGCTGGCGGGCACGCGGGCGTCTCTGACGCCTCTGATGCCACTCTCCAGGCACACGTGTCCGGCCGCTTCCACCGAGAGCGCACAGGCTCGCTAGGCCATGCTGGGTGTGTGGGGCAGGGGGTGGCCTGTGCGTGCATCACCATCTGACCAACAGGCGGAGGACCAGGCTCCCTGTGGGCCAGAGCACAGGCCCGTGCTGCGGGGCTGGGGCCTGGGGGCCGCTCTTGTGGGCAGGCTGGTGGCCGTGCAGCCCCCGTCTAAGGAGGCGCTACTGACGCCGTTACCCCCCGCCCCGGGGCCCGCGGCTTCTCCTTGCACCTCCCCTAGCCCACTCAGGTCCCGCTGTTTCTGTTTCTGCCAGCTTGAGAACAGAGCTGGGGATGAAGTGGGGAGAGGGTCTTGGGTCGGTTGACAAGTAGTTGGGGGCGTCCTTCGGAGGCTCATGGCAGGAGCAGGCCCTGTGGCTTAGCCAGTCTCAAGGCGCTGGGTGTTCCCCGTCTGCTGGGGGCTCAGCTGTGTCCCTCCCCTGGGCTGGGGCGCACAGTTTTGGGTAATTCGGAAGGTGGGACCTTCCACTGTGAGGAGCTACCTCAGGTGTGAGAGTGGAGGGGCCTGGGCCAGGGGAGAGAAGGAAGGAGAGGAGGGGGGCGCCCAGAGTAAACGGGGTTGAGGAACAAGGGCCCTCGGCTCCCTCCCTCTCCCCGACTCTCTCCTCTCTCCTGCTCTTTCTGTCTCCCTCTGTCCCCTGCCCCTCCCCCCCCCCCCCCCCACCCCCCCCCCCCCCCCCCCCCCCC
>NC_064816.1:162199434-162325628 GCF_023721935.1 Panthera uncia | reverse complement strand
CCCCCCCCCCCCCCCCCCCCCCCCCCCCCCCCCCCCCCCCCGCTCTGGAAAGCGGGCAAGGGGCTCTCCAGTTGCTGGAATAAGAATGGGTGCAGAGGCGAGTGATGGATGGCTGTTTTTGAGTAACTGTCACCATCCAGATAAGATGAGGGCTAACAGATTCCCTTTTCCCTCATCCCACATAATGTGCCATTTTCGTTCAGTGCTGCTTACAGCCCTCAGTGCCAGGCCTTTCTATTCTTGTCTGAATAGTCAATGGAACGTTCCAGGCTGATAAGAGGAGCGGCCTCCGTTACTTGGCAACGGGCTGGAGCAGAGGGCTGCTGATGGGGAGATTAGCTGCCACAGATAAACTGCCTTTTTTTCCTTCCCTGCTGCTTATCTTTGGACCCACAGCAGACTGCACCAAACATGACAGCCCGCGGAGATTTGGGTGGGGTCTGAGCTCTCGACAGTGAGGTTTGCCGAGTACCCTCACGCTGGCCTCGGGTGGTCCCCCATCCCCAGTCAGGTCCCTGCCCAGAGAGCCCGACTTCCTGGGGATGCTTGAGTGTGGCCAGGACCTGGAGGTCCGGATCGGCCATACCGCCCCTGACAGGAAGCAAGGAGCCCGCTCAGCTCATTAACGGAGGCAGGGTCCCTCCGCCATGTCCAGGAAAAGAAGGGAGAACAGTGCTGAAATCTCCAGAGCAGTGCCAATGTGTCTGTCCAGTCTGGGTCAAGGGCAGAAAACCAGAATTAACCCTCGCCTTTGGGACAGAGTCACCACAAGTGAGGACAGCACCTGCCTGCAGCAGAGCTGTGCAAATGGCACACGTGTTGGTGGTTTAGATTGTGCTTTTTCATCTTTCAGCTGCGTCTTTCTCCCAGTAAAGTGCCTTTCATGTAGATGAAATCCCTCAGGGTCCCACCGCTTGGGGAGTGCATCTTCCCACCAACAGGCACTGACCTCTGGATTTTAAAGCTGGAAGAGGTGTTCAGATTATCTGGCTCCAGCCTGTAATTTTCACAAACAACCAAACAAAACAAACACCTAACCCCTAAAGACTAGAGAGGCTCAGCGGCCGGTGAAGGTCACCTGATCCGGTGGCCGCGGAGCCGGGCTCCTCCAGGCCAGTCTCCGGAAGGTGCTTCCTGTTTCGTGGGAGAAGTCTCAGCGCCCGAGAGCCCAGACTGCCCCATGTTGCTCCGGCACTGCTGCCGGTCCCAACCCTGCAGCTGCTTCAACATTGTACTTCGAAAGTGAATAATGTCCAGCCAGGATCTTTTTAGGATTGTTTACACAGCCCAATGCAATGTGTTGTCTTTTGGCTCTGACCTCACATTTTATTGTGTTGTTTCTATTGAAGGAAACTGTGCATGCTAGAATGTCCTAGCAGGGCCAGAGCGGGCATGGTGGCCACGGGCGTTGTCTTGGTGGGGAGTGGGGGTATGGGGGCAACCCCCAGTGGGCTGTCCGATCCCTCACTGCCTTAATTTTCTTGTCTGTGAAGCACAAGGGCCTGAATAAAATACACGCTATCATTCTCCTCAGCTCCCAGCAAAAACCCTGTTTATGCTGAAATCACAAGGCGTGATTTGCTCACCTGCTCTCAGGTGCCTCGGGATGAGTGTCCTGTAGGTGGCTGGGCCAGGTCCATCCGTTTCAGGAACAGAGCCGAAGACTGGCAGAGCCACATGGCCCGAGATGGTGGAAAGCAGTCAGCAAGGTTAACTTGTCCGCTGGAAAATCTATTACCGTGCTCACCTCGGCGGTGATCTTAAGAGGCGAGCTTTCTTTTTAGGAAAGGCTGTTTTAAGGCTCAGTGTGATTTGTTTTTGCTGATCGACGTTGTGCTGGGGATTACCGACACCAGCCCACCCCAGCCTCTCCCCCTGGAAAAGCTCTGGGGCCCAGGACTTCCTATGTGAGTGCTCCAAACCCTGCAGCTGTCGGGCCTCCTCTTCAGGGGTCAGAGGTCAACAAGAAGTTAAAATGCAGCGGTGCATGAGTGGCGGTGTTGTGTAGACCTAATCCTGCTCGGTGTGCAGACCTAAACGCGCTGCAGAAGGAGAAGGAGCCGTGCCAGGGGCGGCTGCGGCGCATCACGTCAGACTGTGGGGTCGGTGCGAGAAGTGCCTTCAGACACCTGCTCGGGGCTGGGAAGCGCGCACGGCTCCTTTTCTCAGCGCTGAACGTCCCCCTCCTGGGGCTCCTGGCTGTCTCCCCGGCCTGAGTTTAAAGCACTGGATATGAAGGCTCCCGGGTGGTGCAGCAGACCATCCCTGAGATACGTGTGAGTTCCGGAGGCTGATTCCAGTGGGTTTGATTGCTGTCTGAAGGGGTCTCCAGAGCCAGGTCCCAGCGTTCACATGTGAGACGGGCACCGGCAGTCCAGTGAGCCGAGGGCCACGCCGGGAGAGGGGCCGGGCAGCCAGCACCCACGTGGAGTGGACAGAAGTCTTGGCCTGTGTGGGTTAGGTAAGCAAGTGGCTCAACAGGCCAGAGTTTACCTTCAGCGGGGCCTCCTGCCCCCTGCAGACCGGTACCTTCTGGGGCCTCCTGGCGCCTGCAGACCGGTGCCTTCTGGGGCCCGTCCTGTCCGGGGACTTTCTCAGGGAGGCACAGAACGCCCGGGTCCACTTGGCTGCGCACCTTTGTTGACAGGGTCCTGGGCTTTGGCCCTGTGACCTTCTGAAATGGACGGGTGTGGGAGCCGATGAGGCACAACCCAGCTCAGGCCCGAGATCAGGAGACGGTGTCTTCCGTGGGTTTGTGGGTTCCTGTGTCACTTCAGCATGATCCGTTGGCTGACAGAAGACACTAGTGAGCAGAGGGGTGTTTGAGGGAAGGACGATTCCAGTGAGGCCCTGGCACGAAGCAGGCACGTGACCTCTCATCAGCGGAGTCTCAGATTCTGTGGGTTCTGTTCTCCCCAGCACCTCACAAATGCCACTGGCGTCCACTCTGTGCATCCCAGCTGTGAGCCTTCGGCTTGTCGTTTGTGCTGAAGTTAAGGAAAGAGGAAAGTGTCGCTGCCAGCAGCACAGCCTCTCATTCTCTTTCTGGGTGGATTCTATCTGGGGACTCTCTGGTTTTCGCTTTTACTTATCCTAGAGCTAGCAGAGTCTGGTTTCCCACATGTGTATGCAATTCCAAATTCTTGTGTGACATTTCAACCAACCCTCCAAAGAGTTTCTTGTATTAAATTCCAGGTAGTGTAATTTGTGTTCAAAACCCAGATGCACAGTGTTGCGAGCAGTTACTTAACAATATGATGTGTAAGCATGTTGATGGGAGGGGGTGCGCTTGTTGAGGGGTAGGCACGAAATGGCCCTACCTCACCGTGACTGGAGCCACCGCTCCCCTGTGGAACCAAGAGTCCTTGTAGCAAGGCAGCCTGACCTCGTGCTTTGCAGGCACTTGCGGTTCTGAAGACAGCCTCGTGCCTGCTAGAAGCCCCCTCCCCCGCAGAGCGATGGCTCCTCCCATGCAGGTGTGGAAGAGCAGTCAGGAGACCCCGTGGTCCGGGGCCTCACAGCCATCCTCAGCTGGATAGCGATAGTAGAGCGCCCTGGCCTTGCCTCCTCCAGAAAGCCCTCCCTGATCAGCGTTGACTTTCTCTAGCAGACCAGGCCTGTCTCTGGGCCTTTGCTTCCGGGAACTCAGGTCCTGGTGACCTCTTGATGCCCATGTGTGTCTCATCAGATGTGAGGGGGTGGTGTTGCCCTGAATCCAAACGGTTGGGCCTGGCTTGTGGACAGAGTGGGCGCCAGATTAATGCTCACTGGTCTGGACTAAATGAAATTTGAACTAATTCTGATGACCGGAAGTGCCCATGTGCCCCATTGAAAACCCGTCACCCAAACGTGATCGTGGTGCGACCCCAGCAGCAGCTGTAACCGACCTCAGGAGTCCACGCAGCTCCTCTCCCACCTCCCGGTGGAGATGGCCCCTGCGTCGCGGGACACTGTTAACATCTCCTATCCACATCCTCATTGCTCGCTGAGAGTGCCCTGCTTTGTTGTATTCTTTTATTTTGAATTGCTCTTTGTTAAATTTTTAAATTGAGGGAAAATATATATAATTTAAAATTTGCCATGTTAAGCTTTTTTTTTTTTAATGTTTATTTTTGAGAGAAAGAGTGCAAGTGGGGGATGGGCAGAGAGAGAAAGAGAGAGAGAGAGAGAGAGAGAGAGAGAGAGAGAGAGAGAGAGAAGACACAGAATCTGAAGCAGGCTCCAGGCTCCGAGCTGTCAGCAGTGAGCCTATGCGGGGCTTGAACCCACAAACTGTGAGATGATGACCTGAGCCGAAGTCGGACGCTTAACCGACTGAGCCACCCAGGGCCCCCATGGTAACCCTTATTAAGTGTACAATTCAGTGGCAGTAAGGACACTAGCATCGTCATGCAGCCAGTACCACCTTTCCTCTCCAGAACTCTCAGACATTGTGGGCACATTTGTGATACATGGTAACTGTCAGGTGCTTTGCCTTTGAATTGATCTCACTGGGAAACATGGAGGCAGCTGAGCAGCGAAGAGTGTTCCTGCCCCTTGTCTCTCCAGCCTCGAGCAGGACTGGGAATGTCCAAGCTGTGCGTGGGCGGACCCCCGTGTCTGAGCAAGCAGAGCCAGCCTGAGTGTCTGAGGGGGCAGCCCCCAGCATGGTCTGTGGATCGCTGTCTAATCAGGGTAGTTCACAGTTGCCAAAAGTCAGAATCTCCCGCTCACACCCGTCCCCATTGTGCACCTGGGCTCCAGGCTACCGGAAGGAGCTCTGGGAGGCAGGTGGGCGCCAACCCCATGGCCAGTGTAGGGATGGAACAGCCTTTGGAAGGGCCCTGGACTCTGCCTCTGGCTGTGGGTGGCTTGTCGTGGTGCAGACTCCAAACTGTTGCTGTAGGGGCACCTGGGTGGCTTAGTCGGTTAAACGTCCGCCTTCAGCTCAGGTCATTATCTCACGGTTCATGGGTTGGAGCTCTGCGTCGGGCTCTGTGCTGACAGCTCGGAGCCTGGAGCCTGCTTGGGATTCTGTGTCTCCCTCTCTCTCTGCCCCTCCCCTGCTCTTGTGCTCACTTGCTGTCTCTCAAAAAAAACCCAAAAACAAAACAAATAAACATTAAATCTGTTGCTGGTATCTGTTGGCTACAAACAGCCATGTGCTGGTCCATCTCCCTCCCTCCTCAAACCCCCAGTGGTTGTTTCTTTCTTTTCTTCTGATGTGGGCTCAGGTGACCAAAACGGTGAAGATACCTGGTTTGGCTTCCCCTGCCCTGGCCTGGTGCCGTCACAGCTGCACAAGTGACGGCATGTTAGTAATAAAGGATGTGCACACTCTAGGCCAGCCTGCCATTTATTGTGTGGCCTCGGCAGGTCACACAACCTCTCTGGGCCCTCGTTTTCCCAACAGTGAAAGGAGACCGTGACAGTTGAGACCATGGCAGGTTGTCCTGGGATTAACTGAGTTGCGTGTGTAGGAGTGGTACTGGCACGTCATAACTGCATGTAAACACGTTAGCTCTTGCATCCAGAGTTGACAAACAGGGGACCCAGGGAATTTTGTTAATGAGTTTCAGAACAAGACATTCCATCACCGCAGTGTAACTATTTTCTACGTCAGAAACTGGGACATGTGTACGGAAAGGAAAGCTAATGCTCAGGGTGACGACGGCCAGAAGGCGAAGGGGAACATGACGGAAGAGGCCAGGCAGGGCTCGCAGGCGTCACGGATGCCCGCTGTTGGGTTTGAGACCTTGGGCTCCTGCCTCTCTCTGCCTCAGTTTCCAGCTGGTGTAAAATGGGATGGTGGTGTTTCATCAGAGTGTGACGGGGATTTAGAGTTCTTGCACATAAAAGGCTTAGGAAAGTGCTTGGGGCATAAGCGCTCAGTGACAGTGACGGGACCGGTTTTATTTATTCTTACTGCCGTCTTCACTGTTCACCCACTGCCCAGCCTGGCTACCAGCCTGGGGCTTATGAGCCACATTTACCTTCCCAGACCGTATCACACTCCTCAGGCGATGGGAGAAGTTGGTCCCCAGTATTCACAGAGGGGGTGGCAGAGCGTCGTCACTCCCGAGCTTGAGGACCGAGGCTGACTTGCAGCTTCCGGACAGCCGGCCCCTCTGTCTGTCCCCGGCCATGCTGTGCACAGAGGCGTCCCTGGGTTTCTGATGGGGCAGGTCCTTCCTACATGGCCTGTGGACACCCTGAGCAGCATAGTGGGGGGGGGGGGAGGAGCTTCTACCTTGGGCGGAGGGGAGAGAGATTAGGGTCCTACAGGACAACAGAGGGGAGGCCAGAAAAAAGGAAAGGGAGCTTTAGCTTGGAACAGCATGACACCGGAGGGCGGGGCTTTTACGCTAGCCTGCCTGCAAGGTGGGTGCAGGCATCTGTCTGCAAGTGAGGGGGGGGTCCCTTGGCCGGGTTGTGGCCAGGCAGTCCCCGGTGTGCATGGATACGGGTGTAGAAGTCTGTGCACATGTGTGTGCAAGCCTGCGAGCTTGTGTGGGTGTCTACATGTGCATGTCACTGACTCCCCTGCCTCCCTGGGGAGCACCAGCACCATCTCCAAACTAGGGTCCAGGCAGCTCTGTGGATATGGTTTTTGGCCTGTCTGGGCTTCCCAGGAGCTCCCCCAGCACCTGTCCCTGTGAGGATCCTGTGCTGTGGGGAGGTGACCACCAGGGGTCGCTGTTGCCGCTTCATCCTGCTGCCACCTAGGTGCCAAGTTTGAGGCAGGGTGGGGGTGAACCAGAACCCGTTTTACAAAATGTAACGTACTTCCTAGATGGCGGCTTATGGGTGCTCAGATACAGCAGGTACACCCACCGTGGGCTCAGGGACTGGGTGCCCCAAAACACATCTCTCTGAGCCTGTGTGCCGTTTCTGAGCACTGGGTTAAATTCCTGGAACGTCCCAGGAGGGCCTTGTGGTCAAACCCCTTACCACTTCCTGTGTTTCCCCTGCAAGCCCCCGGGAGCTGCTTTAGACAGACCCCTGTTCCTTTTGTCCCATAGGGTTGACCAGCCATTTCACAAAGTGCATGAATACATTTATTGTTTACTGTATGCAGTATTTTGAGAAACTAAATGTATGTCACAGGCCATTGTTTCTATGATTATGGAAAGAGGCAAGGCTGATCCCTGGGCTAGACTTCCTGAAAGCTCTTGTTTTTACCCCTGCAAGGAGATTCTGCATACGGATGATTTACTGTATGTTTCTCTCCTGCCCCATAATTATTTTAATGCCACCTCTGGCACACCCTCATTTGCAAAGACTTTATAACTGTGACACCTTTTCTGCCGATCCCTTCTAGCTCCAAAATCAAGAATATTGTTCTTAGGGTTTCCAGGGAACAAAGATAATACGTTTGCACGTGCATATTATTTACATGAATAAACTATTTACACAAATTATTGAACAGGTATGTGCTTTGCAATAATTTCTAAACGTGCCCTAAACTAAGTATCCCACTCTGAAAATCTAAATAAGGTGATCGCATTGTGTTTGTGAATTACCTAGTCTCATTATCTCTTCCCAAAGAAATAATGAAGAAATGTAAAAAAGATGCATAAAAAAATAAAAAACAGGGAAAGACAGAAAAATAAGAGAGGATTGAATATGATGGGTGCAAAGAAAATGGTTACTTCCTTAAAAGAAAAATACCACCAGAGCCTGCACAACAAGATCAGAGATGTGACGAGAACAGCCGGTGACCAGCAAGAGGGTAGAAGGTAGAAGGTGGGTGGGTCCTGTCCTGGGGTCTGGGGGATTCCTTCCCTGTCTGGGCCTTTATGAAGAGACACTGACGATGCTATGAGGGACGTTTCTCAGCAGGTGTACAATGTAGACTCCACAGGCTTTTTTTCAGAATGCCCTTTAATGCAAGCCTGAGGTGAATTGCTGACGGACGCTGAACAGAGATGGTTCTCTCCAAGAGAGACCTAACCTGTTCAAGCCCACAGCCGCTTGGTAGTCTGACCTGCTGGTCTGGCTCATTCTCCGAGAGGCCTGCACTCTGCAGTCCCCAGAGCCACAGCATCCTGAGAGTGAAGACCAGTATCTCTGAACATGAACATGCCTTCCCCGGAGCAGAGGTCCTCCGCGTGTGAGGCTGGGGACGGATGAGCTGGGGGAGGACCAGTGCTCTGAGCCTGCGTGGAGTTAGGGGGGGAGGAGGTGCTGTGTTTGCTGAGAGCACGGAGGAGCACCCCCTCATTTTCAGGCTCCACCACGAGCCCCCTGGGTTTGTTCTCAGCGATCCCTGGTCCTGCCTCCAGCCGGGTCATGTGCTGGGACTCGTGCACTGCTAAATCAGTGTGAGTTCCAGCGAATTAGGATTCTAGTTGATGGTGGTATACATTTCTGTGGGCATCTCAGCTTTTCAAAAATGTTTCTTTGTTTTGAGAGAGCGAGAGCGAGCAGGGGAAAGGCAGAGCGGGAGAGGGAGAGAGACTCCCAGGCAGACTCCACGCTATCAGCACAGAGCCTGACACGGGACTCGAACCCATAAACTGTGAGATCATGACCTGAGCTGAAATTGAGATGCTTAACCGACTGAGCTGCTCAGGCGCCACTCAGCTTTTTTTCAGGCAAGTGGAAAAACACCAGTTAATCGGTCACAAATATTTATTGAACCTACAGTGGGTGCAGAGTAGTGTCAGATGTGGGAGCTCTAAGAGGCGTAGCTCTGGTGCCTGCCTTCCAGGAGCCCATGGTGCCTGGAGGTGAGAGGAGAATGTCAGTGCCAGAGGGATGTGGAGATGTGTGTGCACACAGGTGTGCACACGCGTGTGCTATGCAGCCTGGGGACATGCACAGCCCCACAGACCGAGGGAGTAGTGAATTCTGGAACGCCGGTCCAGGAGGAGGGCACAGCCACAGGCCTGCATCAGTGTTCAGGGGACAGTGATGTTGATGAGTGAAAATGACTTCTTCCTGTGGGAATAATGCTCCAAGGAATACTGGTTAAAACAAAGGTACAGACATTATGAACAAGCTGTTTTTTTCACATTCTTCAAAAAAAACAGCAAAGAAATCATCAAGGTCTCTCTTTCTAACAGGAGAAACCCACTGCTCGGTTGTAGATGGCCGTCTGGTCAGTGACACTCAGCTGGGACAGCAGCAGCTGTTTTCCGAGGATTGCAAACATCCCTTGTTTTTCTGTTTAAAAGCGTGTAGTCTCTGGTTTCCAGAAGCGGTGGAGACCCAGTCTTCTGCTCTGCAAAATGAGGAGGGGGATTGTCATCTCAGAAATTTGGTCTTGGGGACAGCCGTCAGCAAGTTTGGGGATTTTAAGCACAGTCCATGATTCTGTGGTTGCTGTGGTTACTGCCCACAGAAATCTGGGAGGTGGCCTCCCCACGGAAGGATGCAGTGTCACTTGATTGGGGGCCATTGGGTCACCTCTCCCAGCTGGCAGCAAGACAGCTTTGTTTCTGCTTTGGAAAAACACATGTTCTATGGGCTGTCCCTCGGAATATTTCCTTGAACCCCAGAGGCTTTCTGTGCCGTGGACTCGTGGAAGGGTCTGGCCTACAGTTGGGTGGCATTGGTGTCCTACGGGTTCACCTCTGAAAGGGCTGTGGATCTGTCCTGCTCTCTTACTTCTATGGTGGCCCTCCTTGCTGAGCCACCCTCCCCTGGACAGGCAGCTCACCCCTTGGCTCCTGGCAAAATGCAAAACCTGCCTGGAAGGTGCCAGCAGCTCCTGGAGGAGGGCTGAACCTCTCCGTGCCCTCAGGCTCTGCACGCACCTCTGACTCGCTCCGCATCTGGGAGCTCAGTGCCTTGGTCCCAGAGCTCTAGCGACCGGACGCTTTCTGTCCTCCACAGAGCCTGCTCCCCGCCTAGATGTCCCTGCCAGCCCTAGGTAGGCAGCCCCTTTCTGTAAATGTTGGAGACCAACCGGCTGCTACTTTCCTGGGGTCTTTATGTGTCGGATGAGGTCAGTGCCCCATCTTTGTGCCGCCCCGAAGCATGTCCGTCTGTAGCCTGTACCACAGTTACAAGTGAGTAGTTTGCGTGTCCACTTCTGCCCTAGATGCGTGTCCCACCGCTATCCCACCTGTCCAGCAGGGGGGACATCAGAGCAGGGCGTGCGTTTCCTGAGGTTGGAGGATGAGGCCGAGCAGTGTGGGCAGGGACGGAATCCACTCCTTAGGATGGGGAGGGCACCACAGATACACAGCATTACGGGGCTGGAAATTAGGAGAAGGTGTGGATGAGAGTGTACACACAGTCATCCAGAGGAAACAGAGAAAAAGGTAGTGAAGCTGTTTATTGAGAAATAAATAAGGAAATCAGGTTTCTGGTAGGGAGGTATTAACATATCTGTTTCCTAGATGAATTTATGATGTTGGAATGGCTGTATCCTTGGGTTCTCACACAGTGTGGCCGCTAGACAAATGGCAGGGCTGTCTATGTGTATACGTGTATGCACATACACACAGCACACATGTCACGTGTACACAACACACATGCAAAGGCATGTGCACATAACACTCGTAGACGCACATGCAAACACATACACGTGGACGCAAGCACACACAGTATACACACATGTAGATGCACATATGTACACACACCAATATGTGTGTCTGCACAGTACCGTGTAGCTAAAAATAAATCTGTGTATAAAAGTGGACCTATAGAGTTCACACCAGTGTGGTTCAAGGGTCAACTGTATATGCCATTCTGGAAAAGACACAACTTTGGAGACCGTAAAATGGTCAATGGTTGCCAAGGGTGAGAGGCGTGGAGGGGTGAACAGGGGGAGCACAGAGGATTTTCAGGGCAGTGACACTACCCTGCGTGACACTATAATGGTGAGCACGTGCCACTGTGCTTTTGCCCAAACCCATCGGTGCACAACACCGAGAATGACCCTGATGTGAACTACAGCCTTTGGGTGATAAAGAGGCATCACTGTAGGCTCATTGGTTGTGGCAAATGTACCACTCAGGCTGGGGGCTGTTGGTTTGCATACGTGAGGGCAGGAGGTATATGGGGACTCTCTGTACCTGCCCTTCAACTTTGCTGTGAACCTAAAACTGCTTTAAAAAATAAAGTTTATTTAAGGATAAAGTTTAAAGAAATGTACTGGGGAAAGTTCTGTCCTGCCTCATCAGCAAGGCTGTAGTCTAGGGGCAAAGAGAATCAATGGTTGGTTCAGTTTCAACATTTAAATCATTAAAACCAAATTACTAGCTAAAACTAAACCTAATTTTAAAAGCACAAAAATACTATGTATTATATTATATATATGTGTTTTAAGTATATAGTTGAGGGAGAGATTTCAAGAAAATCCAATAACTATTTTTCCAAAAATATATTTACCACGTTGTGTGGCACAAACCAACTTTCAAGGGTGAAGCCGTTTATACTTCAGAGGGAATTAATTGACTTGGGATGTTCCAAAATAGATAGGAAACGTCTTTGGCCATTTTTCACTGATGAGGACCTCAGCAGGTCACGACGCTCAACTGTAAAATGTGGGGTCAGCCCATCTTAATGCTCCTTCCAGTCTCTACGTGTTACAATTCTACTTTCGAGATACTCCATTTGTAAAGTAAAATGAGAGTTTCAGGTACATTATAGAGAGTTCTCAGCTTTTCTCTTAGCCTCCTTCTCCTCCCTGCCCCCTCGTCCTTCCCCACATGAATACGCCATCCACAGGCACAGGGTTCTTCGCACAAGGCAAAATCAAAAGAACGGGGACACTTGCTGTCTGTGTTCACGTGGAGCAGATTGCCTGTCTCACTGGGTAGTGGCAGGGAGATGAGACCCTCCCTCCAAGAGAGCTGTGACTGGGAATCACTGTGGCCGGGGATGGCCGTTGTGTTAAGTGAGTCACTCGGACAGAGGGGCGGTGCCATAGGGTGGAGGTGACCGGCAGAGCTCCGCACGGCCGAGGTGACCCACAGAGGTGACCGGCAGAGGTGCCCAGGAGAGCCCTGTGCGGGGAGCGGGGCCGGCAGAAGGGTCTGACTTTTCTGCATGGCCGTGGTGTGCCCGGAATGAGCAGCTGTGCCGGCCGTGTCCCCTGCTGTGCAAAGTCCCATAGAAATCCACGACATGCTTTCCATGCTTTGGATGATTTTCTGCCGATCACACAGCGCCATCCATCTTAAGCACATATGGGACATCAGACCCGTAATCACTGAGTCAGCCTGGCACTGGGCGAACGTGTCTCTGCCGATTAAACTTGTTGCACTTGAAGGCTTTTCCTCGGCTACACTTCGTGCAGTGAGACTGTTGTGAACAATAAGAGAAGTGTTTCCCCCTCCATCCGGGCCTGAAGCTGCAGATGGCCGCCTGGCCCTTGAATTAGTCTTTTGTGTGTACGAAGGACAGTAATTTGGATGTTTGAACCCCCTACAGGAAGCTTATTTCAAAGTGAACAATTTGCCGAATAAAGACTAACTGGGGCCTAAATTAACTGGAGGGTGTGGTTTGAAAAGATGTTGATGAGCAGAGTGTGTCATTTTAGACAGATGGAACAGACTAGATAAATTGTCCCCGTTAGTCTCTCTTGTTCCGGAAGCACCTTGAGCAGCCTCACTGCCGTTCCCGCATCTGCCCCCGTTTGCCAGCCTGCGTGGCAGGTACTTCCACGATCCTCAGGCTTCCACAAATTCATATTTATATTTCCTGGGTGTTCTGTTTCTCATCTGGAAAACCGATCCTGAGTACTACTGGCTTTTTTGTCACAGGACTGTCAGAAGCAAAGCTTCAAGTCAGAAAGGTGAAAGCCAGGGGCAGGAAATTACAAAAAGTGAGTGGCGGGGGTGGCGAGGGGGGAAGGGATGAGGAAGTAGAATAGAAAATGCCAGCTACTCTGAATTCACGTCCTTTTCTCTATACCTTTGGAATTGTGTTTTTTATCATGCTCTTCTATTTAAATAAACCATTACTTTCCAAGTGCTTCTGACTTATGATAGTGTTTTGATGACTTTCTAAAGCCGTGTTCCAAAGCCTCACTACAGTGCATAATTAGAATATATTGCAAGGATGTGTGTAATGCCTTTCTTCTCTCTGAAAATGAAATGTCACTTTTTCTTCTCTGCTTCCCTTTTCTCACAGATGGAGTGTTTGGAAGGTGCCAGAAGGTTCCAGCAGTAGACACACACCGCTATGAAGTGTCACCGGCGGTTCTGCAGCACCTGGCAGCCACCTTGCAGAAGCTCTCCCGAACAGGTAGGCAGGTGTGGGCCAAACTGTCCTGTCCTGGGCTGCTGGCCTGAGCTGCCTTTGCACCCAGCATTCAGCAGGTGCTTTGCTTCTCCTTAAAGATCATGGGCCTCTTAGGTCGGGGGAACCAGTGCTGAGATAGAAGAGGGCTAGGAGCAGGCAGCCTTACTCCTAGAAGGTTCCAGCGGGGGTTCCCTTCGTGGGCTAGAGGTGGCCCGAGATGCTGCCGGGCGTCCAGGAACCACAGCAGTTTGACAGTGCTTCAGAGAGTAGGAGAGACACCTACAGGTCACGTGAGCAGAGACGCCGGGCCTGGGACCAGCCCCCCTCAGCCACGTGCAAGCCAGCCACTGATCAACCCCCAGAAAGTCAGTTTGCCTCTAAATACTGTCATCATGCAAGTTTTTGTTATACAGGAGCTTCCTGTTACCTGTTTACTTCACAGGGGTGCTAAGAAGATAGTTTTAAAAATATGCTAAGTGAAATAAGTCAGGTAGACAGAGAAAGACGCATATCATAAGATTTCACTCACATGTGGAATTTGAGAAACTTAGGTGATCATACGGGAAGGGAAGGAAAAATAAGATAAAAACAGAGGGGGAGGTAAACCCTAAGAGACTCTTAAATACGGAGCACAAACTGAGGGGTGCTGGCGAGAGGAGGGTGGGGGGATGGGCTAGATGGGTGATGCGCCTTGAGGAGGGCACGTGTTGGGATGAGCGCTGGCTGTCGTATGTAAGTGATGAATCACCGGGTTCTACTCCTGAAGCCAAGACCACGCTGTATGTTAGCTAACTTCAGAGTAAAAATAATTACAATAACTCAGATATTATTATACACATAATTATCACATACGTAATTTATATTATGTATATAATTTTTGAAATAGAGGGGGAAGCTGCATCCGCATGCTTAGCATTACTATGCCCTGTTCCTACTACGGCAGTAAAGCCCTGTTTCCTGTGCCCTCGGAGCCTGGACAGGAGGCCCACTTGCAAACACAACACCTTGGTGTCAGGTGAGGGTCAGGGTGAAGCTCCTGGAGGGTGAAATTCGCATGTCTCGTGGTCAGGACCTAAAATGGCCCTGCTGGGGGCCGAGGCCTGGAAGGAGGGACCAGGAGAGGAACATGGACCTGAGTCCATACGTTCTTTCTACATCATATCCCACAGAGCTTATCAGTGGCTCCATCAAGAAAAAAGTCTGTGGTCCAGTAGGTTTGGGAAACATTACTTGCTCCTTTCCTCCTTTTGAATGTTCGTGATGTATGCTGGTTCGTGAACGTGCCGGAAAGTTCTGCAGTAAAGAGTTACATTCATTCATTCGCTCCAAGCCGTTGGACTATGGCACCCTTTCTCCCCAGGACACTAACTGTCCCAGGTTCAGGCAGGGAAGCAGAACCGCGAGGAGACCGCGTGCGCGATCAGTTACAGGGAGTTGGTCGTGCGCAGTCGTGGGCGGTGATGGAGCACGTCTACCAGACTGCTGTCTTTGGTCTGGAGCCTGAATCTGCAGGCCAGGCAGTGGGAAGGGACCGTGGGTGTGAGATGAGAGGTCGCGGACAAGGACGGACAGGAGCCCATGACCGTTCTCGTGGCCCTGACCTTGGTGATGAGGTGTCCTGCGAAAGTCAGCCCCTCGTCAGGATGCCGAACGTGCGCAGTTCCCAGAAGCTGAATGGGACCCTGGGGGAAAGGGCAGTTGCTGGCAGCTGCTTACAGATCCGAGTGAGTGGACAGAGGGCCAACAACGTGTGTGAGCTGGAAGACGGCTGTGGTCATACAACGCTTAGCTCATAGTGACCGAATTGTGTGGTAGCTCGGTGGCCTGTGGCCAAGCGTTCATTCTTGACTAAGGTATAGCAGCAGCCAAAAGCAGTTTCTTGAAAGGAGAGTAGTTATCTGCAGAGATGTGTGTGTGCTCCCAAGCCCTAAGGGTCTGCTCTGTGATTTGCCTCTGGGGCCTTCCGAAGGGCCAAGCAGCATCCGAGTCTGGTGTGCAGGTGTCTTAGCCACATATGTGGGTATTGCTACTTCTTCCCTATTAGGTCCAACCAGCATAATTTCTAAATTTACTGACGTCCCATGCATGATGCTGTGTGGACAGAGCTAAGTAAGGCCCCGGTGGACCAGATAATGACAGTGGTTGGGGGGTTGGGACACCTGTGATATAGCACAGTGCAGGTGTGACAGGGGGCTGGAGGGTTGATACACCTGTGATATAGCACAGTGCAGGCATGTTGCTGACCTCAGCAGGTGAGAGCAGACAGCTTCTTTTGGTCTGAAGTATGGGTGTAGAGACAGCGGTCACCAGACTAACAGCTGCGTCGCGGGCACCGTGGCTGTGCTGGCTGTGCTGACTCCTCCATCAGCGGGACCACATTTGCAACAGCAGCACCACTTGGAGTGACCACCAGGTTAAGTTCATGATAATCCACTGTCCTTTCCCACAATCCACCTCTCTGGGCACAGGCCAAGCAGGAGAGTTGAAAGGGGCGTGGTGTCAGTCACCTCCCCTGCATCCTTCAAGTCCTTGACGGTGGCACTAATCTCCCACTAACCATGCCCTCCAGGGAGGCCGTATCGCTTTTGGTACAAGGTTTTATATCCAGAGGCTGCCCTCGGGCCTCTCCCACCAGAATAGCCCTGGATCTGCCAGTCAGGGAATCAGTGTGGGGGACCCGCCAGCCCCTGAGTGTGTCCACTCCAGAGCTGGGGGAATGACGACAGAGTGAGTGTGATCACCTGGCCTCTGTAAGCCCCTGCTCTGACTGGGGGGCCACAGTGACGTTTGGGTTTTTCTGCTATTAGCGTCAGTTCAGAGTCAGTGTTTGATAGCCACTGAAGACTCTCATTATCTCCTTTTCCCTTGGTACACACTCATCCTGGCACAAGGGCGCAGGTCCCTCTGGGGAAGGCTAGGAGAAGGAATCACTGTATGAATTGCCGACTCGTGTACCCTTCAGGGACTCTGCCCCAACCCTGCAGCTTCATTCCTGGGGCTCTACTCTATGACCTGGGATTGTGCCAAGTCTGGAAGTTGTTTGAAGGGCTGTGACTCTGTGTTGGTGATTCAAGCCAGACCTCAGTTCTGTAGATCCGGAACTTTCCTGCTTATGCAGGTCCCTAAGACTCTTGGAGGCCTTCTGTCTGTCTATTCCAGTGGTAGGAGCAGTCTGCTCACCTAATCAGTAACAACGGTCTTCTGCTCGCTGCTTTGTGGTGACCACATCCATCTGTCCTTAGCTCTTCCATGCGCCCCCTTGGCCCTTGCCACCTCAAGATCCCGTCGTCCCCTCTGCACTTAGGGATCCCAGGTTGAGGAGAGCTCTCCCACGGTACTTTCTGACCTGAGGGGGCATCAGCACAGAGCTCTTCAAGGGCGCTGGGGCACTCTTCTAAACTCATCTCTCATAGTCTTGGGGAAAGGCATATCCTCTTGACCCTCCTGAGGTCATTGGCAGGTCTTACATGGCAATCCACTCCAGTGTCCCAATTTCCATAAGCCTCAGACACTTGCCTCTTTGTGATATAACAAGGAAATTCTGGCATCTCCACGTCATTTCATATGGACACCCCCTTCGGATGCCTGTTTATGTCAACCATTGGTGGAAACTGTTAAAGCTATTTCCAGCCCCCTAATCTAAAACATTGGTTGGAGAATCTGCGCTTAGTGGCCCATATCAATACATTTAGCCTGGTCCAATTTCTGTTCATTCCATCTTGACCTCACATACTTAAGAGCCATTCCCACATGTGTTGCCCAGGTTTCTGTTGGTGTAAATTGGCAAGATCATGCCGTTCTTTGAGGGCATCTCTCTCTCTCTCTCTCTCTCTGCCTCCCCACCCTGGGGCCTGCTGGGACTTAAGTCCAGGTGTAGGTCCAGATGCAGTGAGAGGTGGTGACGGTGTGTCTGGGGAAGGCTCAGCAGGACCACGTAGGGCAACCACCTCGGTGGCTCAGACACGTTCTTCAGACAGGGTTAGCCTCTTTAGCAGGAGGGGAAGGAGGGCTTCTTCTGGCAAAGAAAGGTTGGTGGAACGGAGGGGTTCAGTGTCCCAACTTCCTTAGGACCTGCCCATGTATCTCTTTCCCAGTTTCCAGTGTTCCGTCCCTCCCAAATAATGCCCTAAAGACCCAGTGAAGCTGGGCATTCCGATGGCATCGCTGCAGTCACACAAGGTTACACTGCAGGTTTAGTGCTCAGAGTGAGTCTGAGACATAGGAGCAGTACTTTGTGGAGTGGTTAAGCATAAAGGCAAATAAGGTTTTTAATTCATAGATTTTATTTCTTAGAGAATGTTAGATTTACATAAAGGTTGAGCAGAGAAAGTCTTGACACTTTGCACATACTCCCTTATCCCCACCTCCCCAAAGATTTCTCTGTTATTAACATCTTGGCTTGATATGGCATATTAGTTGCAGTTGATGAGTTAATACTGATACATTGTAATTAACTAACGCCCATAGTTTACATTAATGGTAACTTTTTTTGGTCCACTCCATGGGTTTGCACAGATGTACAATGACATGTGTCCATCCCTACACAATCATACAGGGTACTTTCACTGCCCTAAAAGTCTTCAGTGCGTGCCGTTCATCTCTCCCCCTAATCATCCGACCACGTATCTTTTTACTGTCTCCCGTGGTTTTGCCTTTTCCAGAATTTCATGGAGTTAGACTTATACAATATACAGGCCTTTTCAGACTGGCTTCTTTCACTTAGTGATATGCATTTAAGGTTCCTCCGTGTACCTCTATTTTCATGACTTGATAGCTCATTTCTTTTTAATGCTGAATAATATTCCACTGTCCGGAGGTACGACTGTTTATTTATCCATTTGCCTACTTAACGGCATCTTGCTTGCTCTACCCAGTCCTCCTCTAGGTCACCCAATCCTGTTCTAGATCACCCAGTCCTGCCCTAGATCACCTGGTCCTGCCCTAAGACACCCAGTCCTGCCCTGGGTCACCAGTTCTGTCCTAGGTCACCCGGTCCAGCCCTAGATCACCTGGTCCTGCCCAAGGACACCCAGTCCTGTCCTAGATCACTCGGTCTTGCCCTAGGATACCAAGTTCTGTCCTAGGTCACCTGGTCCTGTCTTAGATCACTGGGTCCTGTCCTAAATCACTTTGCCCTGCCCTGGATCACCTGGTCCTGCCCTAGATCACCTGGTCCTGCCCTAGGACACCCAGTCCTGTCCTAGGTCACCAAGTCCTGCCCTAGATCACTTGGTTCTACCCTAGGACACCCATTCTTGCCCTATGACACTTAGTCCTGCCCTGTGACATCCATCTTGCTCTAGAAACCGCCCCCCACCCCCAGCTCTAAGTTAATTCCCACTGGCTCGTCCTGGAGCAGGCTGTGTGAGTCTCTTGGGAGCCACCTGGTGCTTCCCACCCAAGCTGGGAGATGTCTGGTAGGTGTGGGGTTCTGTCTTGGGGGGTCACCTCTGCTGCTGATGGCTGTTTGCTGCTTAGTCACAAGAGGGCACATTAAAGTGATGGAGAGGCTCATGGATGTACCCTTCAAATAGCTTGTACTTACAATGGCCCCCTTTTGGGTCTGACCTTTCCTGTGACTGGGCACTCCTGGCCTCATCTCGGCCCCACACCAGCCATGGCCTGCGACTCTGGACGTGGACAAGAGTAGCCTCCCTGAGGGAGGCGGGAGTGGCTCTTCTCTTCCCCACCTCTCTCCGTGCTTGCCCCCTCAGCACATGGCCCGTATACAGCCGATCTTTCTGACCGTGAGCCCTGGGATGAGCTCTTACTGCCCCTGTGTCTCTGGTGCACATTCTCAAAGATAAGGGCCTCTTCTTGGAGCCAGGGGGTCACGCCGGCCACATGGTGCAAGCAGTCCCCCTCCCTGAGTCCCAGCCTGCCACAGGCTTTGCCGAGGGTCAGCTCAGCCGCATCACAGACAACAGGACACAAGTGCTGTGGCCGCACAGCTGAGCCTCCTAGCTTGGCTCTGCCCTGGGACTGCTTTCCAGGGTGCCCTTTGCCCCCTGATCTGTGATCCGTGACCTTTCTTTCCTGGGGCTGTTGGCTTTCTCAGGCTAGGAAAACTCATCCTCAAAACTTGGAACAGGCAGATTCCTGGGCCCGTTCCAGTGGTTCCAACAAGGACTGTGGAGCAGGACCTGGGAATCTGTGTCTTCAGTAAGCACGGGAGAAACACTAAGACCGGAGGGCCCTTTGGTGTGTCTCAGCCCTGCGCCTGTAACCGCGTCTGAGGGCTCGTGCTGCTGGCCCTGCCACAGGCAGGGAAGACTCATGTTACCTCAGCTGCTAAGTTTACAGTTGGGTGATTTTGGCATATTTTGATTCTGGACAGTATGGCTGCCCCTCTGGGTGTGGGCTGCAGTACCTTCACTCCCATCAACACATGTACACACATGCACACATCCATGTACACACACATGTGAGCACACAGAAGCGCACACATGAGCATACACAAACACGCACATACACGTCCATGCACACGTGTGAGCACACACAAACACGCACATGCACATGTCCGTGTACACACATATGTGAGCGCATGCACAAGCACGTATGTGTATAGGTACACACATGAGCACACACATGTTCACGTGTGAGCACACACAGAAGCATGTAATACATGTCCACGTACACACACGCACATGAGCACATACATGTCCACGTACACACACGTGTGAGCACACACAAACACACACATGCCCGTGTACACACATGTGAGTGCATGCACAAGCACCTATGTGTATATGTACACACATGAGCACACACACGTCAACATGTGAGCACACACAGAAGCGTGCAATACATGTCCACGTACACACACACATGAGCACATACAAGCATGCACATACATGCCCACGTACACACACGTGTGAGCACACACAAGCACGCACACATGTCCATGTACATGCACACGCATGAGCACACACACATGCACACACATGCACACGTGTGAGTACATGCACACATGTGAGCACACAAACATGCACATTCACCCACACACATACACTCACACGCACACATCCATGTGCACACACATGTGCGAGCACACACACATACACACGCACACATCCATGTACATGCACACACGTGAACACACAAGCACACACATACACGCCCACGCACGAGCACGCACATGCATACACATCCATGTACATACACACATGTGAGCACACACAAACATGCACATACACATGCACATGTCTGTGTACACACATATGTGAGCACACAAACACACATACATGTCCACATACGTGTGAGCACACACAACCATGCACATACACTTCCACACTTCCACATGTGAGCTCACACATGCACACGTGTGAGTACATGCACACACACAAGCACACACACAAATGCACACGCATGCACTCACATGCATGCCCATGTACACACACATGCGTGATCACACACACATGCACTCGCACACATCCATGTACACTCACACACGTGAGCACACACACTACCACGCACATACACATGCACACACCCATGTATATTCACACGTGAGGACACACACAAACACGCACATTCACACACATGCACTCACACACATCCATGTACACACATGCTTGAGCACACGCAAGCACACACATGTCCATTCACACACATGACTGAGTGCACACACAAATACACACGTACACATGTGCACACACATGAGCACACACAGAAACTCACACACACACACAAACACATGAACACATGTATGTGTCCACACCACTTTGGGGTCCTCCATCTGACACTTGTTTCCAACAGTGCCATGCAATCCAGAACTTTTTCTCAGATATTTTCAGTCTGTTATCTAGTTTCTTCCTCACTTGTCCTTTGGATGTTTTGGGTTTTTCACCTTGGTCACGCAAAGCTCAATACCATAATAACATCCTGGAGGTGTTGGGAGTGTATGTCTTACTCTAGGAAAAGAACCTCTAATCCTGCTGGTGTACTGAACTTGGTTAGCCTGATAGGAGATGGTTTTGGGGAAGGGAGCTTCTTCGGAGTCCCTTAAAACCATTCTCTCCAGGTAGCTGCATTTGAAGTACAGCAGGTTGTATGTTTCCGTACATCAAGGCTGCTTCTTGGCCATATGGTTGCTGGTCTCATTGACAGCTGCTTGCACCGCCGTTCAGGAGACTTCCTCATGAAGAAAGAAGGGAAAATGGGCTTTAATTGTGCAACTTTCTTTTCCAACGTAAATATATACATCAAGGAAAAAAACGTGTTCACTTTCTATTTACCATTCTTGTGTCCTACAAGAAGAACGCTCCTCATTGTTCTCTTGTGTATTAAATTTTTAAAAAATACATTTCACTTCTCCTGACAAGCCATTAAAATTCAGCATTTAAATGTCACTCGTTGGCACATAATTTGCTGTCATGAAAACAACTATGGATTTATTTCTTGGCAAGAGTCTCCTGTTGTATTGAGCTGTATGTCAAAACCAAAAGCAAAAAAGCAAAGTTAAAAAAAAAAAAACAAACTCTAACACAGTTTTATAATTCCTTAAAAGAGAATGAAAAGAAATCATCTAATGCTATGGAATGGAACAGAACACCAATATGGGCTGCAGTGATCTCCAGATGTGATGGCCTTCTGCACAGGGGTGGGCTGTGGGCTCTGCGTTATGTCCCCTGCTATGCCAAGATGCTCTGTGCAGTGGGACACGTAAGCCTAGCTTTGCTTCCTTCATATTCTTCCTCGGTCATTCTCTTTGCTTGCAGTCAATCTCCACTTACCTGTCTTCCCTTGTTAGGAAACCCCCTTATGCTCCTGGAAATTGGAGTCATTCCTTCTTGCTGAGGTCCAGCTGAGGCCCACTGCCCTTCCGAGTTCCAGGCAGATTCGTGCTGTGGGGCGGAGAGACGGAGAGGTGCACGTGGAGGGCACGTACAGTCACAGTGATGACGCTTGTCCTTCTCAGGATTTTCATTATATACAGTTGGACATTCACACGTGGTGGGAACCTGGTGGAGGGGCCACTGAGGGTGAGTGGTGATTGGAGGGGGTGGAGAGGCCACGAGGGGGTCGGTAGGCAGGGCAGCAGTCACACCTCAGGCCCAGAACATAAAGAGTGCTCATGAATTGGTGAGAAATACAGCCCGCTCAGCCTCACAAGAAATTAGAAAAATGGAAGTTAAAATCACAAGAGGTTATTTCATTAACTATAAGGTGGCAAAAATGAAAGAATACGACATTCCCAAGTATTGACTTGAGTCTGGGGCAAATTGAAAATTCCAAAATTCCAACCATTTTGGAAGCTGTTTTGGCAACAAAAAAATGGGTTAAGTGAATATCCAAATCACAGCTCTCCACTTCTGGTTATGGACTCCAGATTGTATATCTGTGCTCCGTCTGTAATAGGCATTGCTACATCTGTGGTAATGAAAACCAATGGAAGTAAGCTAAACCTCCATTAGCCAGGAAGAGATTCAACGCTATATGTAACCAGGGTCAACAAACTGGAGGCACGTGTATCAACATGCCTGCATCTCACAAACATGTTGAGCAAATAAATAAAGCGAGGTCGTACAGAATATGCAGAGTCTGAGACCGTGAACATGAAAGAGGAGGACTGTACTGTCTCCTGGTTAGGAGAACTCACACACACAGTGCACGTGGAGCAGGGAATACAGGACGTCGAACACAACGTGAGGATAGTGGTCACCTCTGGAGTCAGGCAGAGTGAGCTGCAGTCGGGGGCAGGGAGCTCCGATGCAGCGTTGTACGTTGTGTGTCTTACGTAAGACAGTGGTGAGTGCAGTCCGTTTATCAGATGGTTTTATTCCTTTTTGTATGCATGAACCATTTTGTGACACGGTAAATAATAGAAAAGCCAACAGTGTAAACACAAGGCAGTTTAAGAAGGGACTAATGAAGAAAAGAGCAGAAAATAAGGAGTAGTGAAAAAGAAATAATGAAAACAGCAAGAACAAACGAAAAACCCAGTTCTTTGAAAAGACTTATAAACCAGAGAGACTTCTGTTTGGCCAACAACAGTACTGCAAAGGAATAAATACACAACACTTGGGAAAAGGGAGCATCACTACAGATAAGCGGAGTTTAAACATCATGAGAGAATACCATCAACAGCCTTGTTCTAAGGAATGTGAAAAGGCAATTAAAAAGAACTATAAACCATAAGAGTGATGCAGAATGCTATAGAACACTTGAATACGCCTCTTGTATACGTAAAAAGTCGTATACCTACATTTTCAAAAAGTTGGTTTTGTAAATTCAGTGAGCATTGTCTATATCCATAGTGGGGTATCCACACTGTTCACAAAGTGTCTCTCGTGGCGCTCTCCCAAACATAGCACGAGCCATATGCAGCGATGAGGGCACACAGCTGTGGAAATACGTGGTCATAGAGCTTGTGTGACTTTGAACCTGGCACATGCAGTATGTACACATCGCAGCCCAAACTTTGCAAAAGCCTTTGTGTGACTAAACGTTGACCATCACCTTCTGTTTGCTAAGAATCCTCCTGAACCACATTTTCTTTCCAAGTCCGTATTTGCTTGTAACATCTCCTCCTTGGCTCAAAAGCACCCCTTCTCGCTGGTGAGTTTTGCAATCAAAGGAGAGACGAGAGGTCTTAATTAAAGGAAAACCCTTTCTGCGACAAACATTTTCTCTCTAAAGAAAGAGAAAGAATAGTCAAAGTGGGCTTGCAGTGTGTGGGCTGAGGGTTGCCGAACTACAAGGAAACATGGTATGAAATGAGCGGACTAGCAACGTCATTCACATCGCAAAGGGGGCCTCTCTACCTTCCTAAAGCATTCTTGGCACATTTCCTTTGAACAAAGAGCTCCCCTGGTACATTTCAGAATTGGTTTCCAGATTATTGACATCAGGACAGACACATGAAAGCCAAAGAGTTAGTTCTAACTCTTCTAAATGTTGATTGGTCTGAAATTAGGAGAAAATAGTCCTGTAGTTTAGAACAGCAAATACGATCCATTTTAAAGCTTTATTTTTCCACAGCTCTTCAGAGCCGTGATACCAGAAACGGCATAGTTTGTGTCTGTTCCTCTAAGAACTCCATTCTGAGAGAATCAGTCTTACTCTGCACACTGCATTTTCACCATTATCTCTTAAGGAACAGAATGACTAGGAAATATATGTCTTTGGGGGAAAGGATCTCATATTTTCTATGATATTCAAGGACTTTCAGAACTTCTGGCCAAGGACAGGGACTTCTGGCCACACTCACTGGACCCTCTGGCCATCTCACTGCCTGTGCCCGGCTCTCAGTGTCGTGTCCAGGAAGCTACCACCCTCCCGGGAGCACCAGGGGCCTGGGGGCCCCGGAGCCTCCGTGCCCACCTACCACACACTGCCCTGCCAGCGGCCTCAAAAGGGTAGACAGCTGGTCATAAGAGGATGGGCCAAGAGGGTTTAGACTGACACAAATTGATCTTTCCGTGTATGTAACTATCGAGTCACGTCAGCCATGGGATCTGATAGTGTGCAGAAGAGAGCTGCAAGATGATGGTTTGATAACTGGCACCAGATACAGCAAACACCCGTGGAAGTGTGGAAGTTTGGTGGAAGTGTGGTGAAGTGCAAAGTGAGGCAGGGTTTAGTGGACACACATCCCAGCTCTCGGCAAGGCGAGCAAATCACACGGAGGGAAGTGGAAGCCGCCAAGCTCTGCGTCCCTTCAGCCTTGGGCTTCTCCCCTCCTTCCTCCGCTGGAATCACCCCCCTCACCAGTTCCTCCGCTGATTCTCCACTCCAGTCCGCCTACCCTGTCCTGTTGAGTGGCACGCCTCCTGTGGCTCATCTAGACACATTTCTTTCAGGAACTGACGGCAGACCATCGCATGACTGATTCTCAAGGCAGGATAGAGGCAGAAAACAGAACTCTGTCTTCTCGAGCTGGGATGCACTTAGCTGACACCAGAGTGAACCTTTAATTTACATGAAAGACTACAAATATGGGAACGAGAAATGAAAACTAAGACTTGTCACTTAGGGGGCAAACCAAAGTCATTCTTTATATGCATTTGAGAATCGAATTGTTGTCTTTTAGAAGATGCTTACATGTCAAGAAATGTTGGCACAATATATACTACCCCTGTGATTAAAAGGTAGGTTTCTTAACTTTGAACACTGTAAAAGCTTGCATTTTTTTCTCATGTGAACTACAGATTTTGCCTTTTAATTTTAAGTGTGAAGTCAGGTAGACTTCATCCCTTTTAAAACTTGAAAAGCTGAAGGCTTGATTTAGGTTGCCACATCCGGAGGCTGGCTGGCACCTGCTTTTGAGCACCTTGCACTCTGGAGCGGGGACCATCATTGCTTCCTGGAGGCTTCATTTCCGATGCGCCAGAGTCTTCTCCCTCAGGAGAGTTAGGTGTACCTGCAGGAGAGCAGTTGAGGCCTGTGAGACCTGGACGCTTCCCAGATGGCACAGAACACCTTGCATTTCTTTGCATTTCTGAAAGAAGCAGGAAGGTGGGGGTAGGGGGCAGGTCCTTTTTTTGGGCTGGAATTTAGAATGAAACCTCACTCAAAGCTGTGTAGGTCACGGGGCCAATCAAGCTTCTGTTCACATTACGGGTTTGTGTACTACCTGTCTTATCGAATAAAAGTCTTTAGACTCAGGTGGGCAGATAATTACAGATGGATCCTGGACCTCTCATTTTGGAAATAGTTTTTATCATCCTCTTCTTTCTCTCCCTCTTTCATCTCTCTCTTCTTGAGTTAAAACTTTCTTGTGATTTTGTAGGGTTCTGGGCATGTCGACCGGTCATATGAGTATACGTCAAAGCTGTATGAAGCAGTCACTTTTATTTGAAGTCAGGAATGGAAGTATAGGGTCAGGAACATTGGTACGTGTTTTCAATACTGTATTAGTCCTCTAAAGAGTTGTTACAAGGCAGGAGCCACACACCAGGCAGCAGTGGCGCTGACGTTCTCGGCCGTTCTGGGCTGTGTTCTTGCCACAGGACACGCAGCGAACCTCACGTTTCAAGACAGAGGCAGGTGGATAAACGCCTTTGGGAAAACATTTGAAACCAACCAAAACCAAAATTTTCCACCAAAACTAGAGGGGCTCCTAGACCTTAAACAGAGAATCAAAATAAAGCGAAACAAAAACGAATACACTCCCCTCAAGGAAGTGTGGTTCCGTACCACGACTTTGTCTAAATTCTCGAGCACGAAGACAGATGCCATCGATGATACCTAGTAACAGAGCTAGAGCCACTCTAGAGAAAGTTGTGTTGGAGCTCAGGGGGCTGACACCGGGAGCTGCAGTTAGAGAATTCTAGAATGCCACACAAGTGGAACCTGCTACTGGCATGACCCAATGGAACAGAGTGAAGATGAGCCTCTCTCTCTCCTTGTGGCACTGAATACCCCACCTCCCCTCGACCTGGACATGCCTCCTGCTCCTGGGTCAACAAGCCCCGCTCCTGGCCAGGAGTCCCAGACCTTATCCTTCAGTCCTTGGGAATCAGATGCCACTTTCCCCACCTGCTTCACAGGTATTCCCACATCCAGTCAGCCACCATTTATGGACCCTTCCCGCTGTTACTAGACACGAGGATGGGTTATCACAGGAGTCGGTAACAGAATGGTCCGGTGCTCCATCGAGCAAAGTGAAAGGGGCTCACTAGACAGAGCATTTAAGGGTCAAAGTGGGCTTCTCCGATTGTCACAAATGCATGTTCGTGCTCACCGTTTCCCTGAACACCAGGAACTGGTTCCGTTTAGCTCGTTTCATGTAGCAGACAGCACTGCAGGCTGACCTCCGGCCTCCAAGGTGAATACTCAGTGTCCTTCGGAGGCCAGGGTGAATCCAGCCTTGTTGGCTGTAACTCCCAGGCTCAGAGCTGGAGTTCTTCACCGTCTCCACCCGCCCGAGGGCCAGTGTTGTACAAAGACAGGAAACAAGGTGTGGAGCTAGTGCCCCATTGCTGACGTGGGTGTCAGCATTCCACTCACCCCGACAGGGGCGTGAAGCCCCTCTTCACATCCTGCAGCTGAATGGAGAGGCCACTGTGGTGTGTGGTGGGGAGGGAATGACAGGCCACAGGAGGAGAAAAAGTGGAGACAGGGCCAGCTCTTGGGGAGGAGCCCCGAGGATGGAAGGAAGGGCCAGGAAGGCACCTGCCAACGAGCAGGCGGCCTCCCTCTCAGAACCGGCTCTGGATGGTGGAGGGAGTGAGGCTCTCGCTCTGCTTCCTGCGGGGCCCATGGGGAGGTCAGGAACCGACTGGGCTTTGCCCCTGCTGTCCAGGAGGTGCATGGCAGTCAGCCACTGGCTACTTTTTCTTGCCACCTTTTATTAAGAAGTGACCTTTGGCCCTTGGAGTTTCTCGTTTCACCACAATCGTCCTGGCCCTTCAGTGTGGACATGTTTGCCTAGCAGAAGACTCCCCAGTGCCCTTCTCGTTTGGCCCCATGGGGTCCCCAGTGCCCTTCTCCCCACACAGCCCTGGCAGGGGCGTGATGGCGGGTTGTGCACAGCGGCTGGGGAGTTTCACCAGGCCGCTGGGAATAGCTCACATATTCAGCCGAGAGCAAACGAAACCGGGTACAAATGGTAAAAATCAGAACAAAAGTAAAATTGAGAGCAGGGCAGGCATTACCGAGATGGCTAGCACGCGCTGGGAGGGCGTTGTCACCCTCTGGTTATTTCAGTGCGGGGTAACGGCAGCCTGTGGGCTGAGGAGGCCGCCGTGGTAACGTGCACAGATGGCGGGTTAGGGACACAAGATGCACATGAGGTATATCAGAATGGGTTGCATGTTTACACCCTCCTGTTCTCGCCGATGCGGTATTGCCGTATGTGTACATATGCAGTGGAAGTTTTCAAAATTATTCATGTCTGCAGACGCATAGCCTTTTCCTGCCTGGTCAGGAATATTCTGGCAGAGCAGCAGGATGGCACGTGAGCTCCTGTGGAGGTGTGCGTGTGCAGGGAGAGGCCGGGAATAAGTGAACATTAAGGGGGTGTAAGGGAAAGTCCTCAGGGGAATAGAGAGGAGGGGCAGTGAGAAAGATCTACGAGTTTAAGCAGAGTAGTCACGAGCTCCGAGTTGTCCCATGTGGTCATGAGGAAATGTGTAGACTGTTGGTAATGATTTTCAGTACCATCTGTAGTTTTAGTGATCAAGGGCATGGGCCTGAATTCAAGTCCCTAGTCTTTCCCTTGCTGCCAGCGTGATGTGGGCGGGATCCGGTGCAGCTAGCTGTCCGTGCCTCAGCGTCCCCATTGGCACCGTGGAGTTGTGCAGTTGTGCAGGAAGTGCTAAAGTTGTTGGCTGTTTGTTATTGTTACTCATTTAAAACGTAGCCATTACTGAGCCATGTGGGTTCAGCTTACACGTGGCTCACACACGTGAACAGTGTGCGTTGGACACACCCATGAATACCGATAAATGGCGTGTACGTGTGTGTCCGTGTCCTGGGGGAGAATCCGAGAATGTCTGTAGTGGAGATACGGTGACCTCAACGTCAGCATGGATCGTCTCTTTGAAGCAGATTTTAAGCATGTAATTGATTAACTTATGACCTGCTTTTCATTTCCTTAAACTAAAAAAAATGTTTTACAAGCAGAACACAATCATTTTGAAGAAAATGCCGTTTTTTACAGTAGGCATGTGTTTGCTCCTCTAAGACGTGGAACCAGAGATGAGGACGGTTCTAGGTGGGCGTGTGGAGGCGTTTGGGTCCACGTTCCTCACGGTTTCTGCTTTCGTGGGCATCAGGGAGACTGCTGGGCAGTGGGCCGCGGCTTTGCCAGGCTGGGGAGACCGGTAACCAGCCACGCTGTGGGCCGCGGTGCTGCCCATGACTGTCCGGGGCCCGCGGGGGACGGAGATGGGGGGGAAGCTGGTCTCCACACTCAGCCGTTGCTCTCCTCTTGCCTCGGAGTCTGGGTGACTGGCTTGAGATGACTCTTAATTTTCCTGAATGGGGACTTGCTTTCCTGCTGTGGGTGCTGCCTGAGATGCTCGCTTGGTGTCTTGTGGTGAATATAAAATCATAAGCGACATGTGCCACTGTGGTTTCTTTTGTGTATATAGTTGAACGTGCCCCTCAACGGACTGCGTGTCCCCCATTTCTACATTTCAGTGCACTTTCCTCCGAACAGGTGAAGGCCCTGCTGCTGGAGACAGGGGAGAAAGACGCTGACAGTCTGTGTTGTGGCTGCGGAGCTAGTCACCTGTGTCACCGCATCTAATACTCAAAACATCTTCCAAAATAAGCATCATTATCTCAGCTTTACAGACGTGGCCAGTGAGCCTTAGGAAGTCCTTGTACACCGCCCAAGGCTTTTGCTCTCTACCCCCCAGATCCGCTCTCTGCCCCACAGCTCACTCTGAAGCCCCACATTGTATTCTCAAAGACGTCTCTTCGCCCTACATTTCACATACAAAATATACCTGTTTCCTCTCACTTTTGGTAAGTCAGTCACTTTCTCAAGACAACAGAGAAAAACTGGTTACTCAGTTTGTTTTTAGGGTTATGTGTTTATCACGCTAGGTGAGAATTTGTCTAGAAAAGGCGGAAAATGCATCCTGAGGCTTCCTCAGGTAGATGTCTAATTTCTTCCGTTTCACCGCTCTTAAAGAAGGACAGGACCACTCCCGAGGGTAATCGGATTATTAATGACAGGGACTGTATTCACAGGCTCAATCAGACCTTACTCAAGGCTTTTTAGGGAGGAATCCTGAGGCCTCCCTAATCAAAGGCCAGAACCACTTCTCAGAATGCAGCATCCCCTTAACCTTATCCAGAGAGGAACCTCTCACCCTAGACAGATTTCTTACAAGAGGTGAGTTTCTGTGAGGCCACAAAGTCTGGGGGGCGATGGCTGGGTTTTGAGCTGGGAGGCCCAGTGTGGAAAAATGGCCTCTGCCCCCTTTAGCATGTGAACCTGTTAGGGAAGATGTGTCTGCAGGGCCGTCTCAAGAAAACCTGGATTGACTCTGGTTTCATGTGTTATTGATTCATAAGCCTTTATGGAGAGCCGTCTTTGCCAGGAGCCTAGACTGGGGGCACAGCTCCTAAAGGACACGGTGCCCGGGTGACTGCTCTGGTTCTGGTTCCTGCGTTGCTGTTTGGAGGTACGCGGGGGAATGAAGAGCCAGCACTCCAGGGTCAGAAGAGCTGGGCCCCCTATTCCCCCCATTCCCCACTCCTTCCTCTGTCACATCGGGAGACTCAAAGAGTAAGGGGGATCACAGGGGATGATGGGCATCGTGGTGCTTTATAAGTTATCCTTCCCGTGCTCGCCGCTCTGCCGGCCTCCAGGGTTGTGGGTGACCCCGCTCTCAGCGAAAGAGCATTATGCATGCACCCCAGCGTTCTCACTGGACTTTAGTGTTTAGGAGTGCGTACGCGCCCATGTTCTATGTGCTTCCAAACCACAGAAAGGTGTAAATAGAAGATGCGATGAAGAGTGCATAGACAGCTCTGAGTGTGGCTGTGTCCCTGCACCAGCGTGTGTGCGTTTCTGGGCACTCTGTCCGGGGTCTGGCAGACGCTTGGCCGCAGGCCGGCCGGCGCGGTGGCTGCTCTGGCCTGCCGTCTTGGCCTCCTGTCTCTCCTTTCACCCCCAGTACGCTTCTGTTTCTCTAATTTGAACTCTCTCTGTAGAAAACACTTCCATTGTTCCACGTTTGGGAAAATTTAAAAATTGATATTATAGTCTTCAAAAAGAAAGAGGTTTGTGATTTTTCTCTTGTTAAGTTAATGAACTGGCTTGGAGAATCTAGGAAGGTGGAAAAAGCCAAAGGCCGCGTCTGAGCCTCCGTGTGGGCGTCCTTCACCGCTCTTCCTCCTTTGTCATTCCAGGCTCCTTTCATCTCCTGCTTCCCTTTTTATCTGCTCTGTTCTCTCTATAAACCCTGCTCTTTCTCCCTTTATCTCAATACCGTAATGAAAGGCCTTCAAAGACCGAGTTTCAAAAAACATCCCCCAGAGAGGGCCAATTAAATACATAAAGACGGTTTGTGTGTAAAGACTGGAGTTTTCATGGGTATGAGATTATCTTGAATTTCCAGGTGGAGGGCGGAAGCTGGGTCCTGCCCTCTCCTTCCTGTCTCGTGCTCGGCAGACTGTCAGAGCACCGTGGGCCCCTGGGGACCCTGTTGCACCCGGGGCCTCTGACAGCAGGCCTCCCCCTCCTTCTGAGCAGTGGCTTTCTTAAGCTGTCACTTGGCAGGTTTTAAGAGAGTGCTGCCTCCCTCAGCCTGGGCTTCTGCATACAAGAGCTCCAGCTTCTGTCCGCGTCCCGGCGTTGGGGACGGGAGGGAAAACCAAACGTGTGGGAGGCTGCAGATTTAGATCTGCCGTGTTCTAGTTGTGATGGCACCTGTGTACTCATGCAGTCTGTACACAAAGTATTGGATAAACAAATCAAAGCCTGAAACAAGGTCAGCTACTTGAGAACAATTGGTTCTTAAGGATCTTGGGCAGTTCAGGAGCCGTGGTGGAACAGTCAGGTCATGCCAAGGTTTGTAGAGCCGGGTACACTCAGTGAGGTCAAGCTCACACGTCAGCTCAGATCAGGAAGTGAGCGGTATGGTATTGCTTATCCATCACATTGATTATTTTTCAATGCTGTGATTGGACCTTGGCCCTCTGTCTTCCAGAGGAGATGGGAGGTCACCCAGTAGGAGGCAGGTGGTTCCTGCTCTCAGTTTCCACTGTTTGGTTGGTGAGAAATTGCACTCTGGAAGGATGTTCCCTTGTTTTTCTGGGATCACCACACGGGGAGGCTCGAGGAGCCGGTGTGGGCGCCATCCTCCCCAGGGCCTCCTCGGGCCGCCCAGGTGAGCGTTGTGCGGGGTGACGCCTCTGAGTGTGACATACGTCTGTCTCTGGGTAACACCCGGGCAGAGATTCAACCTTCCTTTTACTTTACTGAACGTGCAGGGGATGCTCTCCTCACACAGGTGCTTCCCCTCCGGCGCTCTCTTCCTGGGAAGGGTTGCGGGCTGGACGCCATCCAAGGCCTGCGGTGCGCTGAAGCTTCTCCTTGTCGGAGAAGGAGCGCTGGGTGAGAGGGAAGGGCAGGGGGCTTCCGCCCAGCTCTGTGGTGAAGGAAGCGGCCACCCAGCCAGCTTCATCCAGCCATTGTCCTTGTGTGTGCATGAGCCCCCGTCAGGGCTTGAATGGGTGTGTGGTGAGGCCTGGGCGCTCCTTTGCCCATAAGTCAGGGAGGACAAGACATGTGGGTGCCAGGAAGGGCAAAACATTGGCGGGGTGGGGAGTGGATCACTTTCTTTCTTTTTTCCAATTCAGTTTTGGAGACAGGACATTCGGGACGAGGAGGGGCTGTTAGACTACCGCATGCGGGCAGTAACAGCCGGGGTGCCGCTGGCTCCAGAGCTGGCCACCACCGTCATGGGAAGTCATGCAAAGGTGTCGTGAGGGTGGTCTGACCGGTCCAGGGGCAAGGAGGTGAGGTGAAACTTGGGACAGCACAGGTACCTCCAGTCAAACCCTGTCACCATCACCCGCTCTTCTCTTGCTGGTGTCCACTGCGGTATTTACCAGATTGAGTTCCTCCAGGCGGTGGACACGAAGCTGTGGGTCTGGGCCGCCCCTGGAGGGAAGGGTACAAGTCGGGGCGGGCGCGGAGCTGTGCCTCCTGACCCGTGGCAAGTTCATGGTGCGTGCGGTGGCCCCATCCAGTGGTCAGGGGCACCTCAGTGCACAGCTGATGGTCTGAGGGCACTTTTTCAAAGCCATGGCCCCACCTCCTTGACACTCTGTCTTTAAACAAATGTAGACGGACACTGTAGGTGAAGGTGCACGTTCCCGTCCAGCCTGCAGAAGATTGAGGTTTGGGACCTGAGAGGGTCTTCATGTGCACGTGTGTGTGTGTACGTGAGAAAGGACGGGGTGGGGAAGGGGGCTACTCTGGAGGTTTGCTGTGATCCTTACTTGTGGGGACTCAAGAGGGTCAAGCTGGGCGACAGGTGGCGTGTGTCCCGCCACAGCTGGCTGTCCACGCTGTCTCTGGTCTCACAGAAAGACGCTGTGGCCAAGGGCGTCTCAACTCCCAGGTGAAAACACTCCATCCACTGATTCCCTGGAGCTCCAGGAGTGGCTTCGTGTGGGGATTTTGGAAGCTTCACTTTGGCCAGCAGGGGTCGGGTTTGTTAGGAGGAAAGGTCCTGGGATGGCTACACAGGTGGGGAAGGGACCAGGCCTCTGGGAGGGTCTCCTGGGGCCTGGTGGTCAGCCAGGCCTCCAGGAGGGAGCTGTGCCTTCACGGATGGAAGGGGTTTACAGGTGGGAAAGAACCCCAGGGAAGGAAGAAAGCCCGGGTGCAGAGGGAAGAGGGGAGGTGCACCTGGGAACGGACACTGCCCGGTGACACCACGAGCACCTGCAAGGGTGACACCAGCAGAGGCTCGTTCCAGGATTTCAAGGTGAAGGGAAGGATGACAAGCGAAGTGGCGTTTTCTGGAGAGCCAGGGTTGCCCTTCCGAGAACAGCAGACATCCTGGTGCCTTGTCCCCTCTTCTGCAGGGAAGGTCTCTCACGAGGCTGCCCCACCCCTGTCCTCTCTCCTGGGGGTCTGGCCTGGAGGCTGTGCACCGGTAGGTGCCCGAGGCCCGGGCCTGGCACCAAAGAGCAAAAATTATTCATAATTACACGCAATTAGCAATTTTAAATTATTAATGGTGGTGAAAGAATGTGTCTTTTCAACAACTAATTTGTCGTAATTTTTAGTAATTGAAAGTAATTTCTAGCAATTAAATCCTAATTTAGTGCATTTTCTGGGTGATGCCCTTATTCAAGGGGTGCGCCTGATTGTACTGTTGGGTGCTTTCTTCCAGGCACTTTGTGCAGTAAACTTTGCTGGGGAGGATATTTGGAGGAACAAAATAACCGAATCTCGGAAGCGCAGCAACAGCAAAGACCCGCACGCAACGGGGGAGCGAAGGCCTGTGCCTCCTGTTGACGCGGGCCTTCCCAGAGCCACCCCTGCTGGTCTGCTCAGAGTCAAGTATACGGGCTGGATGTTGGGAGGAGACACGGCACGGGCTGGCACTCGGGCGGGAGTCCAGGAGGGGCGTCTGGTCACGGTTCGCTGGAGGCGAGGCCTGGAGCGAGGGCACCAGAGCTGGGTTCTCCTAATTCACAACTTCCCTCAGCTTTCCTAACCCCCACCTCGGGGGCAGGTGTGCCCAGCCGCCCCCAGGAGTTAACCTAATCACGGCGGATTTGCATGTGAAAAGCAGCCTGGAGTCTTTGTCTACTTGAGGAGGGGATCTTATCCCTGATGAAATCTGTCATCTCTTTTGTCAAGTAGCAAATAAATATTCTGACTAAATTCTTCAGAAATGAAACGACTTGGTATATCTGGGAATGTACTTTATTCCCCTTGCAAATTAGTCATTTTAACTATGCATGACTTCTTCCTACCACCCTGGGTAGCAATTGAAACTTGAATGTGGTTACTGCCTTTCCATATTTATTTTCTGTTGGAACCGTGGATCCCGGCAGCTAAAGACACAGAGATGAAAGGCTGGCCGCGGTTACACACGTTTCTGTCATTTTCCTGGACAAATCCGGACTTCCTGGGCAGTAGCCCCGTTCTGGGCCGCGGACTGGGTCACAGACCCTGCCCCTCCCAGTCCCGCAGGCCAGCGAGGTCCTCCTCTGCGCCGCTGGCAGTCAGTGTCACCACTGGCTCGCACCTGTGCTCAGGGCTCTCTCGCGCAGTCTTCCTGGGCCCCGGATCCTTTGCCAAATCGGAAAGCCCTCCCTGCACCTGGGCCTGAGCTCTTCAAGGCCCAAGGCCACCGCTGCTTCGGAAAGTCCATCTCACGTGGCTCAGGTGGGGAGTCTCCACCTTCTCAGACCTCGCATCCAATTCGTGGCAAATATTTGGTAACGCCTTCTCTCCTATGCTTATATGAAATCAATAAGTGACAGAATTCCCAACACGCAAGAATGTTAAAAAATGAATATAATGCTATGATATAAAGGACAGTAGGAAGAAAGATGAGTGATGACAAACAAACACGCATTTTGATATGTGTGTGCCCGAACGGGCCCAGCCGAGGACAGAGTGAGGCACCTGGTGTAGAGTCTCGGTGGACCGGCAGAGCCAAGTGCAGACGGCATCCCTGTGTGCAGCGGGGTCCAGCACCATTGCTGAGTTGCGATAGGTACTCGGCCCACGACGGACGGGAGGACGGAGCTCCTTCGGGGGGGCTGCAGTCCTGCTCTGAGCTTCCGGACGAGGACTGTGACCCTGGCGGGCACACTGCTTTGGGTCTGTTGGCCCTCCCTCCGGGCCCCCCCGTGAGGCCCAGAGAGAAGCCAGCGTGACCCTGTCTTGTCTTCGCTCCGCTCACTGGCTCTGATGCCAGCAGCGCCTACTCTGGTGACTTTTCCAGCTTCCTGGCGGTGTTGGTGATGCCGCCCCACACACGGTGCTGCGGCAGGTTTCACTGAGCAACCCCGTTTAGTACGTTCTGCCCGCAAGAAGGTCCTCCCCCCCACGCAGGAGCCCACGGTGTTCCCGGATCGTTTGTCAGGGGCAATTCCGCATGGCAGCCTGGGAGCTTTGGCGAGCTCTGACCTTTTCAGCTTGTGTTGATTGGGTCTTTCTGAGTGGAAACAGCAATTGCACCTGCCAACATCTCTTCGGGCAAAGTAGTTAGGAGGATGGAAGGGAAGCAAAGGGCAGGAGGCTCGCTTTCTACAGGTTTAACCACAGAAAGCAAAGGTAACGACTGAGGATCAAGGATCAGTCTGTGCTCTAAACATAAAGAAAAGGAGAAGAGAAGAAGGAAGAGGCAACAGGTCGTTGGGAGAGTTCACAACAATTCCGTGACCCTCTCCACGAATGCCCACCCGGCATTCGCGTCTTTCTTTTTTCCAGGTGATGTTTACACACTGCCGGGGTGCGCCTGGCTCAGATTCCTAGCTGCTGTGACAGGCCGGTCCTGGCAAGGGGCCCAACGGAAAGTGACCTCCCGATCGCAGGGGTCCTCTTGGTCCTAACTGTGGTTTGGGTTGAGGCATTAAAAACCCTGCCCTTCTCTTCCTCTGCCAGGTGAACAGAGCCTCCACTGGAAGCAGGTCGGATGCTGAGTCACCACCACTGGGAAGGAGGCACCAAGAGCCTTCTGTGCACACAGATGTGCACGACGGAAAGCTTTGCTGTGTTAAACTGCTCAAGCGTTGGGGTTGATTTGTCACTGTAGCATCACCAACACCTAATAGGGAGGAAATTCACAACCTAGGGGGAAGCTGACATAGATACAAATAATAATGCTGTTGCATGATAATTGGAACAGAAGCTTGGCATTCATGAGGGATAGGTGATTTTTGTGAATGCCAAAATTAACTCTAGAACAGCATATAATCCATTCCTTAATGTGGTTAAAATGTAATTTAAGAAGTTAGAGAAAATTTGAGAGGCACCTGGGTGGCTCAGTTGGTTGAGCGTCTGACTCTTGATTTAGGCTTGGGTCGTGACCCTGAGGTCATGGGGTCAAGCCCTGTATCTGGCTCTGTGATGAGTGTGGAGCCTGCTTAAGATTTCTTTGTCTCTCCCTCTGCTCCTCCCTTACTCATGCTCTCTCTCTTTCTGTAAAAATTTTTAAAAAAGGTTGGGGCACCCGGGTGGCTCAGTTGGTTGGGCGTCCAACTTCGGCTCAGGTCATGATCTCACGGTTCGTGAGTTCGAGCCCCGCGTCGGGCTCTGTGCTGACGGCTCAGAGCCTGGAGCCTACTTTGGATTCTGTGTCTCCCTCTCTCTCTGCCCCTCCCCCACTCTGCCCCTCCCTGCTTGCGCTCCCCCCCAACCCCCGCCTCTCTCTCAAAAATAAATAAACATTAAAAAATTTTTTTTAAAAAGTCAAGGAAAATTTGAGATGATTTGATGATTCCATACAAATAGGACTAAGGAAGTTACTAAAGATACCAGAGGACATATTGCCACTAAAACGAACCACATGACATTGGTTACATTATTAAGTGACATTAAGTAAATTGCAGGCTGCAGTAACGAGGCAGTGAGCGAGGGGGCGCGGTTTGTTCTCCGTGAGGCAGGTGGAGATAGTGGTGAGGCCTGCGGTGTGGGGGACCCGCCAGCATCGCCAGGAGGCAGGGCAGAGGACAAGGGAAAGGGGTTGAGGAGTAGACAGCAGAGGTGGGCTGGGAAGAGGCCCCCGCAGGTAGCTGTCTTCACACTCTGGTCGCTCTGCCATCCGAACCTGTGGGGCTTTTCCTGGAGTAGCTTTGGGACGTGGTGGGCGAAGGCTCCCTGTGGAACAGCGCTCAGGGTGGGCCAGCCGGTGATGGCAGGTGGGGGGCATGGGCAGCAGCCGTGTCCTTCGTGGTTACCGTGACTGCTTTCCTCCTGGCCGGCCCTCCCTCCGCCCCGCTGGCTTCATGCCCCTCTTCATCTGGGAGGAGCGCACTGGGCACCGTGTGTTGGATCCCCGTCTTTGTTCAGTGAAGGAAGCCCTGTGAAGGCATGGCTCCCTGTAGAGGGCTCTCGGGGCCCCAGCTGCTCTTTGGGATTTCACCGCGCCTGGCACCCCTTGTTCCTGCACTCAGAGATTTGTATGCTTAGTCGACTCGGCTCGCGTCCAGACTCGGGTTTCACTGGTGGTGTTGCCATGTCAACCACGTGTGCACTGCTTGCAACGTCCCTGAGTTGGGACCGGTACCGGTGGAGGGTGAGAGAGAACACAGCTGGAGTGGGGAACCGCATCTTGACCTGGAACGCACAGATTGTGTGTTTTCTGGGCAAAGCATCTTTGGTATCTTTGGCAAGCAATGTCTAAAATTCATGGTTCCCCGACTCAATGGTTCCCCGACTCAAGGTACTTCTCTACTTCCGACAAAAGCCATTTACAAAATCGGTCAGCAAAGAATTGCACAGTGATCCAAACTATTAAGAACATACCGGCCATTCTCACCCTTGACCCTTGACCCTCGATACCACAGAGTCTGCAAAAAGTGGAGTTTGCCTTGCGCAAACTGAGAGGTGGCCTGAGGAGTGACCCCCAAAGACCTGGATGGGCCCATTCCTGAGGCGGCGATGTTCCTCACGCCTGGTTTTCGTGGGGCGCGCTTCCCCGGGCTGGGGATGTATTTCAGCCTAGACCCTTCCCTTTCTTCTCCGGGATTCTTCAGCTCCCCCCGCCAGTTCCTGAGGCAAGTTTTCCCTGCTTGCCTCAGTTTCCTGTACATCCAGCCAGGACTCAGCAAATGTTGCCATCAGTCAAATAATCCTTTCGTAAGACTTGACTATAGAAAATAATATGAAACAAACCAATTGTCACATGAGGGGACAGTATCAAAGCTGCCAAAAGTAAGCATCGTAGCACTTTCGGCGAGTTACCAGCAAGGACAGTGCTAGACTCCAAGTCCCCGGAACTCCAACCCATTTTAGGGACACGTCTAATGAGTGAGGAGGGGAGCAGTGCTGGTGCTCAGAGCTCCTTGTTGACATTTGAGTGTGTACACTTTTCACCAGAACTGTTCTCAGAGGAGACAGTGAGAAGTGGCTCATGTGGGGAGAGACGAGTAGAAGGTTCTTGTGCTCTAACTTATCTTGCAGCCTCGTTCTCCTCCTTGCTTGTGTCTGAAAGTTACAGGTGGGGCTGAGACCGTGAGGTATGCTTTTGGAAGGAACATTCTGGTGCTTGGGGTGTGACAGATTTAGTCGATGCATGTCCATTTTGTGACATTTAAAGAATTTCAGAAAAATTCATTGGGCATGTAATCAAAAGGTACTAATTAGTAGACCTTTGAGAGAGTCGTTAATGTTTAGTAAAGCTTGGCCTGAAGAAACCAGAAACTGGTGGTGTCTCCAGAGAGGTCTGAGCACCAAGCTGGACTGTGCTGCAGGGCGCTGTGCCCACCTGCCACAGAGTCCCCACCCTGAGATGGCTACAGAGCAGGAGGGACCGTGACGAATTGTGTCCCCTCAAGTGTTGTGCACAGTCAATCATGGCTTCTCGTGGTAAATTCTGCCCACGTCACTGTTAAGTTGCCACTAGCTTAGCTTTGTCCGTGTGAACTGTTATTGGGTGTTAATTGTGCAGCGTGTGAAGAGGCACGTTTACATCGAAAGCATGTTTGGTCTGAGAATTCCAAGGCTTGAGTTCGAGACACGTGTGCCGGGGGGTCCAGAGCTGACTCTGCTCTACTCACGATACAGACAGGAATGCATGGGAGCAGAACCACCACGCCTGCCGTCGCCCATGAAGGTAAACTTTGTGGAGTCCTTCTTCTGAGAGCTCCAGGAGAGAAGGTGGCCCAGGAGACTCTTGTCCTTCTTCAGCCAATTATGGCCCAAACTTCCAACGTCACTGCCATAATGCGACCCGGTTTCCTCTGGCAATGAGCCTGCTGAGTGGGGATGCACGTCCCTTAGGAACATCCGTTTCCCTGAGGAGCACAGCTCTGACCAACACTGGGTCATCTGGGATGGAGCTCTCCTCTCAGCACCTGTATGTCGTTTCTTACTCTGGTCCGTCTGCCTCTGGCCTGCAGGATCTGTGCCGGCCAGCACGTGGCTGCGGGCTGGCTTCCCGTTCCAGGGGCTCTGCAAAAGTCCTTCCTACAAGCAGGCCCAGCGTCTTCTCTTGTGTTGGCTCTGGTTTGCACGCTCCGTGTCCTGGGAGTCCGAGGATCTCACCCTGTGCTCGTTCTCTACTGGCGGGTTGTCCTTGCTGTGGGAGACCGCTGGCCGCGGTGCCGGGCAGAGTAGGCAGGGCTGGAGGCCCCATCACAGCCTCTTCTCGGGGAAACCCAGGCCACCTCTCCACACCTCTTGTTCTCTGAGCTTTCCTAATCAGGGTCTGAAACAGAAAAGGAGAAGAGGCCATTGTGTGCCTCTGTCTCCAAACTGTGTTTCATCTCTTCCGATTTGAGAACCTCAAGCAGGTGACCCAGGCTCTGAAGCAGGCTCCTGTCTTCTCTGATGTCCCGAGAAGGCTGATAAACAGGGCGTCTCATCCTGCACGGCTTCTCAGACATTTTACAGCTTGTTTTCAGTCTCAACACAGAGTGTTTTCTGGTTTCTT
Organism: Panthera uncia; assembly: GCF_023721935.1. Classification (NCBI taxonomy): domain Eukaryota; kingdom Metazoa; phylum Chordata; class Mammalia; order Carnivora; family Felidae; genus Panthera; species Panthera uncia. The sequence continues at coordinate 162,285,414 of NC_064816.1, read as the reverse complement.
CTTAGAGCATTGGCTGCTCTCCCTGTTTTCTCCCCTATCCCGGGGACTTAAAAACCCAATTTGATTTTGGTCATATAGCTTTACAATTAAAGTTACAGAGCGTTTGCCTCACAGATCACAGTCTTGCTGGTGGAATATTTTTAGGCAAAGTGCTGTCATAAAGGAGGAAGTTTTATATTAAAGTCAACAACTTCTCTTCATCAGAAGATGCCACTGAGAGACAGAGGGAGATAGACAGACACAAGGCAAGTTACAGGCTGGAGAAGACGTGGCCACACATACATCTGATAAAGAACGTGTATCTAGAACATACGCTAATTACAATTCAGTAAGAAAAGGTAGTCAGCCTACAGAAAAATGGGTGGGGTGGGGGGTGGGGCACCTGGGTGGCTCAGTCAGGTAAGTGTCAGATATCGGCTCAGGTCATGATCTCTCGGTTCGTGAGTTCGAGCCCCGCGTCGGGCTCTGTGCTGACAGCTTAGAGCCTGGAGCCTGTTTCAGATTCTGTGTCTCCCTCTCTGTCTGTTCCTCCCCCTCTCGCACTCTGTCTCTCTCTCTCTCAAAAATAAAGATTAAAAAAAAAGAAAAAAAAAAGAAAAATGGGCGAAGACCTGGACAGGCCAGAAAGGAAGGTGTGCGTCTGGCTGACGTGCACGAGAGCGTGTGCGGTTACTTACAGAGCCCAAGTCAGACCTGAGTGCCCAAAGAGGGGCTGGGGGAGCCCATGCTGCCGCCACGTCCTCAGCGGGTGGGGCCTCCCCAACCTGCTCCCACCTCTCACACACAGGAAGGGCTCAAGGAAAACAGCTGAAGTGGGCGCCACGGTGAAGGTCCACATGTGGGACAGCAGCCGCCCAGTTTTTATTGGCTCTGAGTAGGATCAGTGCAAAATGCAGTGACAAGTGTAGCTGTAGCCGCCCTTGTACCTGCATGGGGCTCAGCCCTGTGCCAACTGTCAGGCGAGGGCACTTTTGGAGGTCAGGGCCTGAGGTCTTGCCCCCCACCCATCTTCTGTGTCCCCAAGAACAGGCCTTCTGTGCATTCCACCCAAAGAACCATCAAATAGATGTGGGAAGGCGGGTGACCAGGGACAGCGATGATGCCCCTGAGCCACTCCTCAGTTCCAGAGTCCGTTGCTAAAAGCTGGGTGGCGGCTACTGTGACGTTCCCTGGAAATAGACCGGAGATGCACAGCAGGTACCTTTGAAAAGCTTCAGTTTTCAGGCCTGGCAGCCACTGTCAGGAGCAATGTCACGGCTGTTCCGTGCGCAGCTCTGTGTGTTTGCAGCTGTGGCCCCACATGCTCCCGGGCCATTGGGGAATCTCTCTAATCCACCGTCACACTTGGGCTGTGGTTGCTGCCGACGCCCTCCCTCCATGATCTACCGTGTCGAGAATCCCACACGGTGAAGAGCATACTGACCACAGCACAAATGTTCCCAAATGTAGTCTGTGGGGTCAGCATAGGCCCTGTGTGTCACCCAGTGACCAGTGAGCGTTCAGATGACAGGCCAGGTGGAGTCCACTGTCCAAATCTCACGTGGCTTACAGGGCAGAGTTCGGGGGGATGATATTAGGGGGCAGGAAAGAATATTTCTAGCATTAGAGGCACCGTTAATAGTGTGAAGAAATGCTCCAGGTCCTGGCCTTAGGGACAGAGAAGGAGGAACCTCGCGCAGCCAGGTGTAGATTCGGGATTTTGTTTGGTGTCTTTGGGTTGTCCGTAATCCTGAGCACTAAGGAGTGGGTGTGCTTAAAGTTATTTAAAAATGTTTCTCAATTACGGAAGGAGGAGAGAGACAAGGACCACGGGATTGAGACTTTGTGCAGAGAGGGCAGTTAGGACGTTTGGCTCTAGCCCCGAGGCACATCCCCACGCGCACTTGCCCCGCGGCTCACGGGCCTGCTGACCCCCAGGCTGAGCCCCTCTCAGCACGAGAGGCCCCACAGTCCCTACAGCTCTGAGGTGGAGAATGCCAGTGCCCGGTGGGTTCCTGGGATGCAGGGCTCCTTGGGCAGGCCCAGGGCGTTGCCCACAAATAGCACAGACGCACAACCTGTCAGGCACCTGACGATACGCCAGATGGAGTGCACACACTGTGCTAGTAGCGTTTCTAGCAGCCTGGAGCGGTTGCCTCTGCTTCCGTGGACACTGGTCACAGTGACCACCCCGTGCACGAGCTCTGCCCATGCCCCAGACTGTCCGCGGCCCCTTCCTGGTGAAGCGGTGTCTGGTGGAGCGCACGCCCGGCCCTCTTCCCCTGAAGAGCCTCCCAAGTGTCAGGAAGGGGCAGCAGGTGCAGCGGCCAAGTAATGTATTAGTCATTAGAGGCAGAGCTTGAGAGTAAGGCAGGCATTTATGCTGCCGCTCCCCTGCCCTTTAACAGCAAAGAAAATGGAAAATACCAGCGCATCTCGGATGCAGGGGGAGCGGGCACGAGGGCGTAGGGTGGGCTCAGTGCTCGGCGGGGGCATTAAGCAGCAGCTCCCATGTCAGCACCCGATTAACAAATACATTAAATAACGTCACCGCTCTTCCCTTGCATACGGCCAGTGAATGCATTGTTTTTAATTTGGCAGGTCTGAACCCCATCTTTTAATGGTGTCGCACAATGATGGTTTGAGCTCTTAAACCGACTGTGAATTCAGTCTTCAAAGTAACCCACCTTTCCTCTGCTCTGATTGAAGGTGTAATGTCAGGACCGCCCACTCCTGGGGCCTCATGGGCTGAGGCCCCTCCTTCAAAACCTTTCCTTTGTGGGGCTGAGTTAGGCACTGCTCAGTCCTTAACCCGTGGCTTCCTTTTGCCAGATGCCACCTTGTGAGGGGTACTATCTGTGCCCTGCTGTCCTCCAGGGGTGGCCGACAGAATGTTCTGGCTCTTTCCGGTTTCTTTGCTCCTCTTGCCCCAGGGTCTGGCTTGCTCACCTTCTCTCTGTGTAGTGGGGAATGTTGAGGGGTAGTGGGCAGGCTGGAGGGCCGCTCTTCACATGGCATCCAGGCTCAGGCTCAGGGACAGCGGACTGTCCCCAAGGGGACTGGGGAGCAGCACTGCCCTGCTGGTCGCCCCCCCCCCCACCCCGTGACACCCAGAGGTGAGGTCCTGCATGGCGCTGCCTGGCCCGGCCGTCCGGGGCCTGCCGTCCACCTGGCTGTGTGACCTGGCCTCTCCCCAGGGTGCTGAGAGGCCCGCCTGGAGCCCCGATGCTACCGCCATGGCGTGTGTCCTGTGGGAGCACCGGGCTGACCCCAGTCCCGGCCCCACACACGAGCCTGCTGCCTGGTCACGAGAGGAAGCACACGGTCCCCACCTCAGAGCCTGTGTGTCGGGGCGGGGGCAGGAGGGCAAGCTTTCCACTGTCTCCCACCAGGACTGTGTCCAGCTGAGCAGCGGGGCTAGCGTGTCCTGCAGAGACAGGAGGGAGCAGCTGGCCCTTGCCGACCAGGGAGCCCGTCTCATTCACGCTCTGGAGACACACCCGGGGAGCTCAGGGGACATTCGCCCTTCCCTGCTGGCATTTGTGACACCATGGCTTGGGTCGTTTGGAGACGCCTGGAGGAGGCCACCAAGCCTCTGGGGCTTCTCCCACCTTCGAAGGCGGTGTGGCTGGGTGCCTGTTGAGGCTGACGATGGCAGAGCTTGGATTTGAGCCCGGACCTGGCTGGCAGCCTGACAGACGCCGGTGCTCCCTGCCAGGGCTCTGAATTTAACCAGCTGCGTGCGCTCACACCAAGTCAGAGTGAGGCGGCTCGTCCCTCGTCCTCAGAACCCACCGAGGGGGGAGGAGCAGGGAAACCCCTCTCTCCTGGTTTCTCCCTCCCGGTTGCTATTCTGAGGTCCCAGGTGGGTCCTGGAGACGGGGCGTTGGGGTCCTGGGAGGTCATGGACCGAAGTGCCTGGAGACAGTGCGAGAGGAACCATGGGGCGTGTAATCGGGATCCCAGTGACAGGTCATACACACCGAAGACGCGCATTCACAGAAGGCCAGGCATCTCCTCTGGGAGAGTGCGCTTCCTCAACAGAAAGGCAGGCTGCAGACCGTCTGTGCTCAGCCCCGCGGGCGGGTTGGGTGGGGGCCTCTGCCCATGCTAGTGCCCCTGAATCTGCCCTCTGCAGAGAGAAACGGGGCGAACGCACCCCACAGTGGGGACTCTGGTTCCGCGTTCCATATGGGGGACTGGAGGCGGTCTGCACCCGACCCCTGTTCGTGGAGGAGCGGGCCCCCGCCAGAGCCTTTCAGAGACACGTCCCGTCCTCCTCCGCTTGCTCCTTCATCTACCCGCTCCGCCGGCGCCCGCGCCACGTGCGGCTCTTGTGGGCAACGCTCGCGCCTCCACTTGACCAGCAGCTGCCAGGGCCCCGGCTCCAGGAGCACCTGTGAGGGCGTGTGGAGAACACTGGGGCCCCCCGCCCCACTGCGGGCAGGATGAGGGACCCTGGCCAAAGCAAGCTCGTGTGCAGACGGTGGCCTGGCAGAGGGAGTAGAGGGGCAGACAGGGTTACCCAGGACCCGCCGTGCCCGCCCTGTGCCGTCCGAATTGTCTGCGGTACGGGGGGGGCCTCGGAGCCACGACGTGTCGGCGTCACATTTTGAGGACCTTGTAGCCCACGGCGTGTGTAAGTGCCCGGTGTGTGAGCGCACCTCTGATGTGACCTGACTCTGAAGAGTGAACGTGAACAGAATGCGCCGAGAACTCGTCAGCTCTGGAGGTCGGGGTGCCTCATGTCTTATGTCCTCTGCAGAGTCAGAGCGTTTCCCTGCCAGCGTGATATGCTTAGGAGGTATCCCCCGATCTATATGGCGGCATGGCCGTTGACTAAGGGGCTGTGCTATCGGCCCCGGTGTGGGAGACGTCCACCTGACCGCGAGACCTCCTTCGAGCAGCCCTGCCCCGGTGAGGGAGCGAGAGGACACAGCTGGAGGGTGGTTGCGGTGGCTCAGCCCGAACGTGAGGAAGGAATGTAGTTGCCAGGGAGTCCGCGGACGCGGGCCGTCGGCCACCGTCCACCTCGTATGGGAAGGCAGACGTGCTCGTGACGCGCCGGCGTCTGGGCCAGCTGTCCTTCGGCCTCCCAGTCACATTCCCATGTGTCTTTGCAGCTGGGCGAGGCGGGGGTGTTCGTCCGCTGAGGGGCTGCGGTTTGCCCCGCCCCACGTGGGACCCCAGGGCGCCTCACTGGCAAACGCTCAGAGCAGGGCACCCGCTTGGTTTCCTGGGATGCGGCGCCTGGTGAGACCCGGTGGAGGGAAGGTGGCCCGGAGCCCACGCACAGACCACGTCAGCACCACGGAGGGCCGGGTCCTGGGAGCTGCACGCGGCTGGGCCGCGCCAGGCTCTGGTGGCCACGGGGAGAGGCACCGACGGTGACGGTGGACGGAGGCTACCGGAATGGAGGGGACCTCCGCACCTGGGCGGCGCAGGGTGGGAAGAAGCCATTCTGTTGGGGAGCAAGGGTCCATAATGACAGCAACTGTGAGGAGGGGGGTGGCCGTGGCCGCTCAGCTCCGCATCGAGGGGCACGTGCACCACCCGTGGCTGACGGGTCTGTCCCGCCGCCCAGAGAGAGGCCTGACCATCTCCTCAGCCACAGAGCAGCAGGAGGGGTGGGGGAGGGCAGCTGTGCACACACAAGTGTGTGTATGTACACGTGTGCACATGTGTACGTGTGTGTATGTGACTATCTTAGCACGTGTACACGACTGGGTACACGCATGTGCATACGTGTGAGTGTGCCCCCTGGGCCTCAGTGTCTCCCATGCCTCAGGGACCCCCGTGCCTCAGTGTCCCCTGTGCCTCAGTCACCCTCCGCCTCAGTGACCCTACCTCAGTGACCTTGCACCTCAGTGCCTGTCCCCCACACCCCTTCTGCAGCCTCATCAGTCTCAGAGCTCCTGGAATTTGTGCAGACTTCCCGCAGGGACCACACCACAGAGTACCGGGGAAGGAAGAGGGTCCCTCACGATCCCATGTACTGTTACGGGTCTCCAGGCACCGTGTCGTCTCGGTCCCGGGGACTCCTCTGTGCCTGGTGCCCTCCTGGGAGGCCTCTTCTGCCCGCCAGCCTGCTCTCTGCCTCTTGCTGACCCCCGCCTCTCCTGTCACTCCCTGCCCTGCCCCGCCCGCCTGCGTGTCCACGGGCATGGCTGTGAGCCTTGGCCTGCGTCCCCTGGGCCACTGGGAAAGAGGCCGACGTGTCAGCGACGAACAGACACGTGAGCAGTCTCAGTCAGGCTGCTGGCTACTTGGCTTCTAAGCCAATGGCTCCCGTTAGAATAGCACTTCTCACTGGCCGTCCTGTCCCGGTCCCTCACGGCGGGGGCACTGGCCGTCCCCGTCCCGGTCTCTCACGGTGGGGCTCTGGCCGTCCCTGTCCTTCACGGCAGGGGCACTGGCTGCTGAGCTGACCCCAGGTTGCGGGTTGTCCACGTCGTGCTCTGTCTGCTGCCCTCTGGCTCCGCGGTCCATCCATGTCTCACAGGAGGCGACAGTGGGTGTCCTTGGCCTTCCCGTTCCCTGCTGATGGGCTTTCAGTCCTGGTTTAGGTTTGTGGGTTTTCCAGACGAGTCTTTTCTCCAAGTTCAGGAGGATAAACCACACCTACCAGTGCCACTTTCCGTGGGGGTGTTCAGTGGCAGCGCCCGGGCTTTCCTACGGACACTGTCCTGGGTCAAGGCAGCCTTGCTGTGATCGACCCCCTGAAGTGCTAGCGACACAGCTACTTTGCACGTGTGTGTGTGTGAGGTGTGCAAGGGTTTCTGCCTTATTATGAGAATTGGAATGTCTGTAAGAGAGAACGCGATGACGGTTTCTGTTTGGAGAGTGTGGGAACGTGCACTTTGATTTTATAGCCCCCTGGGCCTTATTCAGATGGACTGTTTTTCTGGGTCTTCAGGAAAAGTTGTATCCTGCCGGAATTCATGGCTTCTGTTAGCCATGATTTATGAATGTATGCACTACTATACATTACTGACAAATTATTTATAAAGCAAAGCCCTGTATAAAAGCCTTATTTCCCCATGGAATGATTTAATACATTTGAGATGTGTGCTGAGAAAGCAGTCTTGCAGGAACTGATAGGAAACCCTCAGTCAGGCCAGCAGCAAGTAGGGGAAGGCAGCTCACGGCAGCATCCGTGCTCAAGAGTCCTCAGCACTGATAATTTGCCTCACTTTGCTGTGTTTTAGAGCATCTGGTGACTGCACTGGTACGTGCCTGCTAGCCCCATGGATAGACGAGCAGGCGTTTGTCTGTTAGGCACGTAGACATTCTGAATCTCATGTGCAGGTCATCATCTCCTGCACATGTGTGCGTGTGCACGTGCATCCACACGCAAATGTATACACACATGCACATGCAGACACAGGGACACACACGTGTATACCCGCCTGCATGGAGACAACATGAACACGCACACACAAGTGCACACATGCTTACATGCACTCACACACGTGCACAGACATAGCTGTGCACACACACAGACAATATGCATACGACACACGAATGCACACATGCACACAGTGCACACACGTGTATGCCCACACACATGGAGACACCATGAACATGCACACATGCGTACATGCAGTCACCTACGTGCACAGACACAGCTGTGCACACACACATGCAGACACAAGCACACACAGCATGCATATGACACACAAATGCACACATTTACAGACACAGTGCACATGCACACTCACGTAGGCAACACACACACACGCTCACACAGGTGTACGTGCATATAACAGGCAAACGCACACACGAACACACAAATACGTGCACGCACAAATGCAGCTGTGTCTGCTCCCTGGTGAAGGTTCATGGGCTACATCACCCTCATCCCAACCCGGGAGGCCGTGGGGCCACAGGAAAGGGTCACTACTCTTCTTGGGACTCCTCTTAGCGGATCCTTTTGAGTGGCCTTTTCCAAGCCATGGAGCATTTCACATTGTGCAACTCTCAAGGCAACAGAAATGTACTTCTTCAGCTTCCCAGGGGGATATCCTTGCCCTTGGTGACGACAGTCTTAAGCAGATGATACAGAGGCCCCCTTAGGCTCTACCTCGTGTCTGTGAGGGGGCGTCATGACGTCACTCCCCTTTCCCGTGGCACGGGCGGGGGTGGGCTGCAAGAGCTGACAGAGGGGGTTGCACACAGCTCGTCTGCGCAGACCACTCTGCTTCCCTGCGTTTCCTCCCCACCTGCCTCTGCAGCATGTCAGCTGGTGCTCTTGTCACCTATTTATGCTCTCAGAGCATCCGCCTTGAGTAGTCCTCTACTTCTAGAAGCTTCTCTGGAAGCTCTGCATCCACCTGACTGAAGTTCAGGACTGATAGAACTGTGCTCTGCATTAGAAGACAGAGACATCTGGGAGTGTGTGCGGTGCTGCTGCCCGGAGGCTTCCTGGGGTCTCCTGATCCGGCCGTGTCCCGCTTACCTGTTAGAACTGTTTACTTGACTTTCACTCACTCAGCACCACCTTCACCGGACTGTGATGTCAGACAGGATGCTCGACACAGGTCTGTCGGCACCTGCTCGTGGAAAAACCGTGGTGGCTGTGGCTTCTGGTTTGAGATGGGGCGTGAGACCACATCTCAGAGCATCTCCCTGCAGTTCGACGGCGTGCATAACAAGCGGGCCAGAAGAGACAGATAAGTGAGAGTAAGGGAAGTCCGTGGGTGGTCCCAGAGGAGACGGCCGATCCCCCAGCAGTGGAGTCCATTTGGGCCACTCCTCATGCTCCCCGAAGCAGGACGCAGACGGTCTTACATGAGTGACCACCCAGGGGGTTCCCTCTGGGTGAAGATGTGGGGGCACAAAGCAGTAGGATGGCAAACAGATGTTTCTGCAGCGCAGATAGAAATTAGGTCAAAACGTAGAGCACGGGAGAAATAAAAGTTCTTCTGTGAGAACTGGACAGGAAGGAGCCCCACTTCAGGGAACAGAACACCTAAGGGCAGCCTTCCCTGGGGGGTCTTGTGCAGAGAGGTAGCCTGCATGCAGAAGAGGGGCTGAAGGGGACACACGGGGACAGCCGGGCAGCCATCTCTGGAGAGTCTGAGGCTGAGGTCCTTTAGCGGAGTTGTGGGAATGGGCTTCCAGGCAGAGACTGGAGAAGACGTGGGGCCCGGACATGTGGCAGAGTCACGGGAAGGACGTCGAGTGAGAAAGAACTCAAAAACGGTTCTTGACACAGTTTGTGGAAGACGGACGGCCGCCCTCCTGCAGTAGACGTGCTGCCGCACCTGCACAGTGACCTCCCTCGGGAACAGCTCTAGGGAGCCCAGCTCTAGCTGCAAGCAGCCCTGGCAGAAAGAACGTTACCTTAACTGATGGGCTTTGGCTAAAGCAGCGCTCAGAGGAAGGGCCCCAGCCCTTTCGCCTGCCTTACCTTATGGGTGGGGATGCTTTCGGCTGAGAGCGAGACAGTCCAACAGTGAGTGAAGCAGTTGTCCCCCCACAGGGATGCTGGATGTAGACACCTGCTGAGGCCAGGCCCGGCGATGTCAGCCGGGACCCGGACTTCTTCGCCTGAGTTCTGTGGTCCTTAGCGCGTTGACTTTTCTTCACGCTTTTTTTCATCCTTGTTCTTGTTACCTAGTGAGCCCAAAATGTCTGTGATGTTCAGGTACCACATTTGTGATGAATGAGGAAGGAACAGAGACAAAGGAATTTTCCTGGAGGGGTTTTTGTTTTATAGGAAAGAAAATGAGTTTCCACCCCGCTAGACCACCCCCCTTCTCACCAGCCAGCACTGATCACCACCGAACCCCAGGTGAGCATCCGGGCGCTTCTAGCCATGATGAGGAGGTAACGACCAAGAGAGCAGGTGGTGCCGTTCAGCCATCAAGACTTGTCCCCATGTTACCTGAAACAGAAAGTTTGGGGTGAATGAGCAAAGCATGCGAGTCAAGAAGTTGGAAAAAGAGCAAGACACACTTGGGGAAAGCTTGAGAATTAAATGATAAAGACACAGTAGAAATTAATGGATTACATATGGAGAGTCAGTTCAGTTGAGGAAGAATGTTAAGACCCAGTTCTTCAGGAGAAAACAAACAGACTACCAGCTAGCCTAACCAAGAAGTAAGAGAGATAACACAAATACACAAAATCTGTTGCAAAAAGATATTAAAAATGTAGTGTGATAATATGTATATTTTATTTAGAGAGAGAGTGTGAGTGGGGAGAGTGGCAGAGGGGGGTAGAGAGAATCTTAAGCAGACTCCACTCTCAGCGCAGAGGCTGATGCAGGCCTTGATCCCATGACCGTGGGATCATGACTTGAGCCAAAATCAAGAGTCAGATGCTCAACCGTCTGAGCCACCCAGGTGCCTCAAATAGCGTAGTAATAATCTAAAAGATAATTATAAGTGAGTACTTTGTAAAAGCATGCAAATACATTTAAAAATTCTGAACAAAGTAAATTCTTTTTAAAGAAACACATTTATAAAATCTGATCAGAGACAATAGCAGAACACGGGTACTGCAGCACCTTGATTAGATTTACCCTATTCCCACCACACCCACCAAGTCTTGAAGAACCAGGCCGGTTGGTTTTACAGGTAAATTATTTCAAGTCTTCAAGAAATGAATAATTTCAGTGCTGTTAGAAGTATTCCAGGTTATAGATAAATATTGAAAGTTCTCAAGTTAAGTGCTATGCTTCATAGCATCTTAAGTAAAACAGAGCAAAATCCAGAAATAGACTCAAATACATATGGAATTTGAATATGATAAAGATGGATTTTTAAATCAACAGGAAGAAGATAAATTGTTCGATAAATTGTGTTGTAATTGTTTTGGGGAAAAGTATTTGAGTTCTTATTTTTGTAAGCAAAAATGAATTTCAAATGGATCAATAATTTAAACAAAAGTAATATGAAAAGGTTGTAGTAGAAAGTGTAGATGAGTTTGATTTATATTGTAGGAGCCCCCTTTTTAATGTGTATTTATTTATTTTTGAGAGGGTGTATGTGAGTGGGAGATGGATGGGGAGAGGGTGAGGGAGAGACAATCCCAAGCAGGCTCTGCTCTGTCAGTACAGAGCCTGATGCAGGGCTCGATCCCACGAACCATGTGATCGTGACCTGAGCCAAAATCAAGAGTTGGACGCTTAACCTACTGAGCCATGCAGGTGCCCCATGGGAGCCCTTTTTAACTGTGATATAAAACTAAGAAGCCATAAATGGAAAGAGTAGTATATTTGATGATATAAAACTTAAAAAATTTTGAATAGGAAAAGGTGGTAGAGGGGTGCCTGTGTGGCTCAGTCGGTTAAGTATCCAACTTCGGCTCAGGTTCGTGCATCTGGTGGTGCAGAGCCTGCTTGGGATTCTCTCTCTCTCCTCTCTCTCTCTCTCTCTGCTCCTCCCCCACTTGCACTCATTCTCTCTCTCTCTCTCTCTTTCTCTCTCTCAAAATAAATAAATAAACTTAAAAAAAGGTATTATAAGAAAAGTTGCAAGAACAGAGGACTGGCAAAGATCCAACCTTTCAACTGTGGAGATCTCCTATAAATGAATGTGAAAAACACTACAAGGCAGTTGAAATATGGCAGAGCTCTGAGCAGGCAGTTTGCAGAGACGGGGATGTGAGTCAACTGTAAATATATAAGACGTTTACCCTCATTCATGATTAAAGAGAAACAAACCAAAACAACAATGAGATATAATTTCTTAACAGATTGACAAAACAAGACTGGGTGTCCCCAGTGCTGGCGACAGGTGCAGAAAGTGGAAACTCTCATACACAGTTGACAAGAATATAAATTGCCATGAGTTTCGGGGGGAATCACTTGACATTCTCTTTTCAGCCGTAAGTTCATGTACCCTTTGACCTAGTATTCCTCCCGCCAGAAATCGACCTATGCCTCACTTGCACATTAGCCAGGATCAGTGTGCAGAGTATTCAGTGTTATTTGTAGTGGCCCCCAGACGAGATGAACCAAGTATCATCTGCAGTTAAATATTTCCGGGGGGCTGCTGTTGAGAGGACAGCCCCACCCTTCCATCAAAGTTTTCTTTCCTTCTCTTCCTGGAGCAGACCTGTCTTCTCCTTGGTTTGCTGGCCTTGCTCTTAGCTGCTGACCCCACACTCCAGGACCCCCAAGCTTCTTTGGATCCCCTTTCCTCCTGCCCTCACCAAGCTCCGCCCCACCGGGATCCTGTTCCCACCTGACCCTCGACTCCCCCTCTGACTGTGTAACCCTTATATTCCCTTTGGGGCTTATCCTAAATAGTTCTCCCTCAGACCACCCCCCCCCCCACCCCCAACGCTGTGAACACATTAAGGCCTGGGTCATGGGTGAGCATTCCTTACTGGGCAGTCCATCCCGCGGAAGCAGCCGCTTGGGTGCTGGGGTCCGTGCCGAGCCTGGGGCATGGTGTGGGCTGCCCCACGTGCCATGCATGCCGCCCGGTCCTGTCTCACTCTGAGCAGCCAGGCCCTTCTGTTTGTTTCCCGTTTTCTGTTTATATCCATATTCTAACTTGCACCTATTTCCCATAAGCTGCCAGAATTGACTGTGGAGTAAATAGTGTTGGGGTCCAGACCCCACCTTGGCCCTGGCCTCGGCATGTCTAAAGGAAGGGCAGGGCCTGCATTCCTTGTCATTGATCTCTGGGACGCACTGAGCAGGAGTGACACGAGGGCCTATTTTAAAGCGTTAGTAGTGCTGTATGTTTGTGGCCAGAGAGGCTCCTTGTACACGCTTGGGCCCCTGGCTGGAGCAGACATGCCTGTGAGCGTGGGCCAGTAAAGCAGAAGCCAGCGTCCTCGACCGTGGGCTCCCCTACTTGGGTCAGGGTACATTGGGAAGGGCATCCTTGAAGGCAGTTGTCAGGGGCTGTGACACGGCAGACAGCAGAAGGCATGTCGTGGAGGCATGACTCTTGCCTCCTCTCTCTCGTGGCTCCCCCTGTCAGCCCTTGTCCCCCTGCTACCCCAGCTTTCCACACCTCTGCCTCCACCTGCCTACACATTGCTTCGAACTGCGCGCCGGGTGCAGCTGAACTCTGTCTCCACATCCCACTACTGTCCGTGCACCAGGAAGCACAGCCGTGATGCTCTGTGATGTGTGTGGTCACGCGTCTCCCCACCGGGGTGCAGCGTTTGGAACTCAGTCAGACTATAGCAGTGCCTGAGCAGGGCAGTGGGATTAGGCACTGTTGGACCAGGACAGCAGGGGACACTCAGACCCTGACCAGAGCACAGGCAGCTTCCTGGGAGGACCGGACGTATGGAAGTGTGTGTGTGTGTGTGTGTGTGTGTGTGTGTGTGCGCGCGCGCACGTGTGTCCGTGTGTGTGCGTGGACACACGTACATTCACATGATAGAAAAGTAGAGCAGATTGCTCCTATGGTGAGTTGGGGTTTGGACCCAAATGAGGGCCCTGGGACACCGTGACGGGGGGAGAGTGGTGGTGAGCTGTCCACATGGGGACGCAGAGGTGTCTGTGAGAGGTGGTTCCTGGGCTGGCTCAGGATGGCAGCACCAGGCTGCAGGGTGTGTGGGCCTGATGCGCCCCTTCTCAGTGGTTGGGACTGCGCAGTAGAGGAGAGAACACGGGCAGGGCGGCGGTGGGGAGGGTGTGGAGAGTGCAACCCCGAGGGCTGAGGCTGCTGTGATGGAGAAGGAGGCATGGAAGGTGGGACGTGAGACCGTGAGCTGAGAGCGCGTTTCTGGGCCGATGGCTGAATTAATGATGTGCAGGCAGACAGGAGGTCTTCAGGGTCAGAAGTGTTTCAGGAACTAAAACCAAATTGCTGATTGTTTCCTGTCGACCAAGTAGGTCGTTCATATCAGCTGTGCCATTGACATCCGGCCAGAAGGCTGGCCTCTCCCTCGGGTTCTCCTTTGGTTTACCAGTGAAATGATGTCCTCCTCGTAGAGGTTATCCAGTGTCTTAGGAGGGAAAGGTAATGCTTCTCCTCCATCTCGGCTCCTCCGAGAGCTTCGTGAGGGTGGTGATCTGAAAAGAGTATCCTCTTGCTTTTTATTTCTACGACCTTGAGAGCCACGTGCACCAGGAGGCCCTGTGGGTGGAGGCCATGGGCTGTTTGCAGAGAGAGGGACTCTCTGGGAGGGGGCTGGTGACACCTGGTGACGGGTTGGTGCCCTGCAGTCCCCAGGCCCACGGGTGGCCTCCAGCTCTTGCTATGACACCAGCCAGAAGCACCTCCCCTCCTGTTTCAGAAAGAAAAGTCCACTGGTTCCTCCTGCCTCCCTTGCCTGCAGTGTGGGATTGGGGAGAAGGGCCTCGCACAGCCTGGGGGGTGACAGGCGGGCAGGCACGTTGCTGAATAACGGGTCCTTTCACAGCAGAAGGCCATGCGCGGGGAGCCACGTGCAGCCTCCGATGGTAGGGCGAACACGTGTGCCAGAGACCCTGGGCCACTGGGGCAGGCCAGAGCGGAAGCCCTCGCCAGGGTCTGAATGGGAAAGGAGAGGGCTGGGACAGACACAAGCTGTCTGCCCACCTGACACATCCCCGGCCAGGTGGGGACATGCGGGACTCTGTCCTTGAGGGCTGTCCCCTGCGCCCCGTGTGCCGGGGACACTGATCTGCATCGCCAATGCTGTGACAGCAGGTGCTAGCACCGCAGGATTCTGGAAGCCGCCGCTCCTATCTGTTGAGTGTCTCCTTTCTCCCCACGTGTCCGCCAGAGCAGAGGTTGTGACAAAGGCAAGACCCCACGCTGGGTCATGGGTCAGTTAACTTCAGTGTTATTTAGAGCTTTTCTAGGATGTCTCCTAAGAAAGGAGGATGCTAAGGCCAAGCACTCTGATGCAGGGGGAGCCGCCAGAGCTGGAGCCTGGCAACGCTCTGGTGATGAGGCAGCCCCCCGGCAGACGGAGGGCATAGGCCGCTGCAGAGCAGGTCATGAGCCCCACGCTCCTGCTTTATGACAGCAGCCCCTGCCACGTGCAACATGGACAACTGCACCAAGGCAAGTATTTGCAATGAGGGGAGGCCCTTGTCCCCAGAGAGCACTGCCACCACACAACAGACCCCAGATCTGTGGCTCAGAACAACGACTGTGTATTTAACCAACGGCTCTGTGGGATGCTGGTGGCCTTTCTGATCCGGGCACTTGGCCAGGGGCTCTGTGAGCCAGCGTTGGCGGGCTGTCTGCAGGGATGATAGGGCGATGGGGCCGCTGCCCCTTAGCATCTTGCAGCCTGGCTCAGGCGCTTGCATGGCAGTCTGAAGGTTCCCAGAGCAGCAGGAAAGCCAGTTCTAGGCTGTGATCATTCATTAATCCTTTGCTTTGCCTACATTTCCTTCTAAGAAGTCTCCTGCAGGAACCATGGGTAGGGGAATTATGGGGACAAAGGCCTATTTATCCCCACTTTTCTGGCTGCAAGGCAACAGGGAATGAATGCCAGTCTTGTTGACCTCTTTGCATGGTTGTTATCCTTTGCAGCGTGATACTGTCCTGCTTCCCATAGAGATAGAGTCCTCCCTCCCCTGTGAGTCCTTGCTGGCCGTGGCTGGCTTTGGCTCACGGAATGTGCAGAAGTGACATTGTGTGAGCTCTGGGGTCCAGCCTCCTGTGCCCTCTTGCACCTGGAGGAGCCCGGTCTGGCCTGTGGTGGTTGAGAGCTAAGTGTAGACAGGCAAGGTGTCATTGGAAACCGACCTCCGTGCTGCAAGCCGCAATGTTCCCTGAAGACAGAGTTCGGGATAAAGAGAAATGATAGCTTACTGCTTTGCCGGGCAGAGGAAGGGTCTGGGGGTTTCCTAGGGAAACACAGGATCGGGCCGGCGTCCACAGGAGGTGTGTGTGCGCCACCAGCCTCCTCGGTTATTTTCAGGGTGGTCCTGGGCTCCTGAAACGACAAGCTAAGAAGGGAAGAGAGGAGGAATGAGGAGGAGAGGAAGAGCGTACTTTGAAATCGAGCTTTGCTGAAGCAGTACTCAGCCGTTTTCCCTTTCGTTCAACTTTATGCTTTTAAGTCGTTTCAGAGGCTCTGCAGCTGAAAGCCAGCATGACCCTCTGGATGTGGGAGGGGGGTCACCATGGACCCTGCAGCACCAGTGAGCCATCAGCTGACCGAGGCCACACGAGGGAAGCCACAAGAGACAGGCAGAACCTCTTCGTTGCCGACCCACGTAACAGGGAAGGGTAGATCGCCGTGTGTCAGCCCTCCCGTGGGAGGTGGGTCAAAGCGTTAGGTAAATGCCACGTGGTCTGAAAGGCAGGGACACGCCCATTCTTTGGCAGACACGCACTTCTCTCAGGACAAATCTGTCACGTGGGTTCTTGTGCAAGGGTCATGCTTTATATTCTGGAACCCAGGCTTCTCGCCGAGGGGAGTCCGTGTTTTCTGAGAACATTTTAAGGGAAGGTGCTACAGGTTAGTTGGCAGGAGCCCAGAGCCCTCGGGCGGACCCTTCCTGGTTCACTGCCTCCCACTGCGGGGCCGCCAGCCGTGTTCACCGAGAAACACGACAGGTGCTCAAGAAGTGCTTCAAGGGGCTCTTTTGCACTTGGAATCTTTTGCACAAGGGAATCTTTTGCGCTTTTGCGCCAGGAAAATTGTCTCCGTTCTAGTGTCCCTTACCGATGTGGAGCAGTTCTTTCCCGGAAGCAAGGCTGACATACTTGTTCGCTTTTCACCACTGGTGGTCTGGGTTGGTCAGATGGTGAGTCTCTGAGGTAGACGGCCACTGTGTGTCCTCATACGCTTGAGAGAAGGGTGGCGAGCACCCATCCAACTTGTTGGAAATAGGAGCAGATAATTTATATTCATGCCTAGAAAGCAGATGCCTCTGGGACCCTAACTGGTCTGCCCTCGCTTAAAGCTGGGCCTCTAACGTGCAGCCTGTGGCATCTGTGTGCACATACCTGGGTGGGACAGGCTTCAGAGACACGTGTCGGGGCCTCCGCTGACAGCGGCTTCTGTGATTGTGGCCCGTAACGGTATATAAAAGAGAAGTCGGAAATCTTCGGGTGGAAAGGGGGCTTTGATAGAGGTCAGTTCAGGGAGAATTGGATTCCAGGTCACCCAAATCCCAGAGACAACAATGGTGGTGACGATGGTGCTGGAGGGAGTGGAGGGAGGGAACTGACCCATCCTGAACACAAATTCCCTGAGCTGGGACACACCGGCTTCTCTGGTGAGCTGGACGAGTCCCTACAAGTGGACCGAGGCCGATCTGTCGGGCGACGGTTAGCAGCCCAACTCACCTATTTGCTAAAAATTCCCTCCAGCTAGAGTTTTGGCAGAATCTCCTGGAACGAGGTAAGACTGGGCCCTGATGAGGCTTGAAGCGTGTGGCCCACACCATCATTGTGAAGACAGAGCTGAAGCTGCACGGCGTGAGCCTTGCAGGACCGTTCCTGTGGCCGCTATGGTGCCAACACAACCGGGCAGGAAGCGAGCAGCGACCGGCAGTCCCCGTGTTGTGGGTGCTCTGTTGGCCAGAGCCCGAGGATGTGTTTCTTGGGGACTGGTTCATTTTTGTGTCTCTCCATCATGTTTCAAGGTTGAGGTGGCAGACGGCAGTGGGACGTCCCTCCAAGCATTAGTTTGCACGTAAGCTTAAGGTGAGAGCGAGCCCCTGGACCTCGGGAGAAAAGGAACCAAGTGCAGCTCCCGCGAAGTGGTGCCTCCCAGGTGGGAGCCACTCAGGTGTCCAGAGTGTTTCTGGTGCTGCCCCGTCCATCCGGACCCAGCTCTGCAGAGTTACCGGGGCCCTGTTCCAAAGTCCACAGTGACTTTCCTTTCTTTGAATCTAGAACGATCCTTGGTGCTGGCTCATGAGACACATGCTGCTGTTTCAGGGACTTGCCCTGGAGCCTCTGACAGGATGCTTGCATTTCAAACCTTCTAGTGTCTCCTACTGGAAAACAAAACTAGACCGCGGGGAGGATTTTAAAGTTACCACTTTGCGAGCTCCTCTGCCGTCGGACACGCTGTTCTGCTGCACGTGGCTCCCGTGAGCTCCTTGGCTGTGGTTTTTTGGATTGCTCTGTGACATTGCTTGATGACAATTTGTGAATGACCAGTGGCCTCACTCAAAGGGCACATTATTAGAGCAACATTGGTGCTGTCCCGTCCTGTCTGCTGGTGAAGTTACTGAGTGAAGGCCGCTGGTCCGTCTGTGTTAGATCCAGTGTCCCAGGAGGGCCAGTCCGTTGTCAAGGGGAGAGCGTGGTCACCTGTGGGTGACGGATGAACCACCTAAGTAGATGAGGACAGAGGAGTCATCAGCATTGAGGCTGCCTTCCCATGTGGCCTTTCCGTGGAGACTCTGAGCCCTGGCTTCCGACCTAGAAACTCTTCAGTGGACCGGGATGTCCCTTGGCTGAGAAGAAACACCATTGACTCATACGGGATCATGACTGCAGCCTTCAAAGTTAAGCGCGCCAAGAATGGGGCCGGTCGTGGTTGCTGGGACATTTTAGTTTTGAGCAGCGTTTTTAATCTGACGACAGTCGAGAGGCTGGACATTCTGAGAATTGTCCTTTTGTCTCCTCCCTTGGTGGAGACAGTGAAGAGGTAAGCAGGGGAGGTGGTTACAAAACAGGAAAGAAAGAGCATCCTGGAAGTAGGGTCTGCCCCAGGTCGGCGGAGCCTGCGACGGTGGGGGCACGGCCCGTGCCTGGAGACCAGGGGGCGAGCCAGACGGGAGAGGCTGAGATCTCCAAGCAGAGAACTGAACGCTTGACTCCACGCACGTTCCCTCTGCTGCCCCCACCCTCCACCGCCTCTTTCTCCCGGAGAAAGACACGTTCACCTTCATTTCCAACACATCCATTCAGCTGTGACATTTTAAAGGGGAAAATTCATGTAAAATTGATCGAGGTGTTCCTGATAAGAAGATGTCCCTTCTCTGAGGTCCCAGTGGGGTCTCCTCTCGAGCCTACCCCCTGTGTGTGACCTCTTTCTTTACGAGCTTGGCCCCCGAGGAGGCTGGCCACGGCTCACACAAGCAGGTGTGGGAAGGGTCAGACATGCTCTACCACATCTCCCAAGCATGCTCGAGCGAGACCCACCATCGCTGGTCTTTGTGGGGAACTCAGTGCTCGGAGCAGGTTCTTTCAAAAATCATGTACTCCCATCTGTCCATGCGTGTGGTGTATGTGCATATGTGTGTGCATGTTCATGCGTGTATAGTGCGTGTGTCACATCATGCTTTGTCCTAGGACGTGCCCACGTCTCAGACATAACCCCGTAACTTGGCGATCAGTTCTTGTTTTGAGGCCTGTTTTGCCGTACAAAGCAGATGTGTCCAGGAAATACATCTCAGGGACGGAGAAAGCTGAAGAACGCTGGTTTTCCAGGAACAGATGGGACTGCAGTTGCTCTCCATCCGTGGGAGGCTAAAGGTCATATGTCCCCTTCTGGAAGGTGGGGTCCAAGGCAAGGGGTGCCGTCAGGAGACTGTGGCTCTGTGCTGCCTCTGAAGAAGAGATTAGGGCTTTGTTGGTTTTGGTAAATATGTGCACTGGGTGGTATTAGTCTTGCCGGTAAGTCTGTGGGCTTCTGCAGTGTTACTTTAGGTCACCTTTATTTGAACCATTTTTCTCTTCTTGTTTTGGAGTATTTTTTTTTTTTAATTTTTTTCAACGTTTTTTATTTATTTTTGAGACAGAGAGAGAGACAGAGCATGAACGGGGGAGGGGCAGAGACAGAGGGAGACACAGAATCGGAAACAGGCTCCAGGCTCCGAGCCGTCAGCCCAGAGCCCGACGCGGGGCTCGAACTCACGGACCGTGAGATCGTGACCTGGCTGAAGTCGGACGCTTAACCGACTGCGCCACCCAGGCGCCCCTTGGAGTATTTTTAATACCAGACACCTTGCCGCCCAGTGAAGTCCCAGATCCTGGTCTGCCCGTCTGCATGCACGGGCCCTCCTCTTCCGCTGGGCACAGACCTGCGGGTTCAGCAGTCTGGCTGTCCTGCGCTGGCTGGGTCCAGTTAACCAGGCACTCCGGAACAAGGGAAGCAGTCTCAGGTGACACGGGGTTTTGTGCGGGACTCTTTGTAAAAGCAGTGTGCATCGTGGTCCCTGGGGCCTGCCAAGAAAGGGAAGAGACGGTCTTCTCTCCTTTCCAAGACATCCAGCCTGAAGGAAGTTTTGTGCTTTCGTTTTGGAATGCACTAATAACTAGCTAACTAGCTGTCTCATGGTCAGCTCTGGGCAGCTTCGGTCCACAGGAGTGGACTTAGGTCATCTAGAAAGTGGGATTGGCCAAGATCTAATCAGCTTATTAGAAGCCGAGAGTCATATGTTTATTTCAAATAGTCCCAGCATTAGTGCTCAGTATATATTTAAAGCATTTGAGGGAAAAAAAGAACAATTCTTGTTTGTTTTGTTTTGGGCAGTTCCTGTTCAAGGAAATGGTGCCTTCCATACTGTGTCTCTGCTTCTTAGGTTTGTGAGGGTGCATCAGGGGTGTTGGATCAAATGGACTCTTATCTGGCCAACCTCGGGGCCAGGTTTCCCTAAATGAGCAGGGTCCACGCTTTTCGGCATTGTGATCTTTCTCATTATCAGGACACGCTGACCGTGCCTGGAGTGTCTGGGGTGGGGAGACGGGAGGGGTCCTGTCCCAGACTTGGGAGATGCGGCGCCCC
This sequence comes from Panthera uncia, assembly GCF_023721935.1. NCBI lineage: Eukaryota > Metazoa > Chordata > Mammalia > Carnivora > Felidae > Panthera > Panthera uncia. Next base: position 162,264,825 of record NC_064816.1, on the reverse strand, counting down.
CGTGAGGGAGCCCGCCGCACTGTCCAGCCCTCGACCCGCCTGGTGTTGTGCAGTTATGGGCACGTCTGCCTGGAGACAGGCTGGTGGGGGCCTTGCTGTCAAGTCCGTGGGTCTTTGGGGGACACGCGTCTTGTCAGCGGGCAGAGATGAGGGCGGGAGTAGCAAGGAACGCAGTCTGGGCTCTTGGGGCGCCAGCCAGCAGCACACAGATAATTAGTAGCAATATGCTCAGAGATGTTTCCCTGGCCGTCACCGAGCTGTGGAGGCAGTGCCGGCTCACCACCCAGAGGCACCGGGAGGATTTCGTCTCTCCTCCAAGTAATTGGCAGCCGTAGGCCTGCCTGTGCAGCTTGGCAAGGAGGTGAGGGGAGACGCCAGGCCACGGGGTGCTCCGTGGGCCTGCAGACTCCCGCCCGCCCTAAGTGCTGGGAGGGCCGGGGTTGCCATGGCGACGGGAGAGGCAGCAGGTGGGGAGGGAATTTCCTTCTCCATCAGCCTTTTATTTTTAGCGAGACAAGAGCATTGTGCGAGGTGACGAGGAGGCCAGATGGCCGGGTTTCCGGAAAGGTGTTTGCCGCCCGTACGGTGCTGCCGTCGCTTGCCGTTGGGGGCACGTCTCTTCCTGGCGTGTTCATCCTGTACCAGGGGCGATGGGTTCTCCATCCGGAGCTCGGACAGTGAACTGCAGGTGTCAGGGAGCAATGGTGGGGGTTGACTCCGGGAGTCACACGCTCCTTCGCTTACTGAATGTATTCTGAGTCTCTGGATTGCAGCAGTAGTGTCTACACTGAGAGAAAAGCAGTTATTTTCCCAGCCCAGTGGCCGGTGACTGCAGGGTCCCAGCAGGACGCTCGGATGGATGCTCTATCCCCAAGCGCGTGTGATTTCTGTTCTCCTGTGGCGTGCGTGTTGTTACTGCCACCTCCTAGTTTCGGAGTGTCCCTCCAAGTGATGCCGCGCCGTACAGGCCTCGTTGCCTCCTCTGTGCAGTTTCTGTGCCGCTTCTGCTTCTGCCCACGTGCGGGGTTCTCTGCCACGGTTCCCGCTCACGTGTGGGGCTCTCTACCATGGTTTCCGCCCACGTGCGGGGTTCTCTGACACGGTGCCAGCGACACTTTCGTCTCGGTACTTATAATCAGGTCAACGGTATTCGCATCGCCGCCAACGATTTTGCCTTTTCTTTTAGAAAAATGTCCCACAAGCACTTTGAGAACAAGTGAGTTGTGAATTTTTCCTACCGGGTAACACGTGACTGAAATTGTCTTTGGTAACACAGTTGGTAAGGCAACTTTATGACTGGCTGAAAAATGGTATGAAATAGGGTGTCAACTTGTAAGAAAACATCAGGAGTGGCTCAAAAGTTAAATGTGTTTTGTGTCACATCCAAGAACGGACAAGAGGGCAAGAACTATGAGGATTCAGCTCAGATTCGTGGACCCTGTTGAACTCACCTGGACAATATGAGCCCTGTTCCTTTCTCAAAGGAGAGCTTGGAAAGTGAAGCATACCTTCAACCTTTGCTTTTAGCGAGACGGCCTTGAGTCCCAAGACCACAGGGGACGGGGTGCAGATGTTGGAAGATGTGCAGTCAAGCCCAGTTTTGACATGCAAGCCAAGCACGTGCGTCTGGGAACAAGTGTGTGTCCTGCCTCACGCCTCCCCTGCACCTGTCAGCTTCCACGGGTATTTGAGTTGAGCTCTTGGCTCAGGATTTTATCTTAAAAGCATGTTAAGGCATTACCCCTTTCTCCCCTTTGCAGTGGAATCCCCAGTTCTTTACCCTTTGAAATAATGTGTTGTCATCTTATTAGGTAAGTTTTATATTTTCCTAACAGTAGCAATTGAGGTGTCGGAAATATTTTTCTCCCTCTTTCCCTGACTTCCCCTCTCGGTTGGACATCTTGTGCAAGGTGTAGCGACGAACACAAACGTTGGAGCCTGCCCCTTGGGCCACATCATGGCTCTGCTGTTACCAGCTGTGTGCCGCTGAGCAAGTTGCTTACTGGGCGTGTGCCTCAGTTTTTCCATGTACAGCCCGCGTTCACCCACATGCAGTGTGGAGAGTGGTGCCCGATGGGGGTGGGTACTCACACAAGTGTGGGCTGTCAGCACCGTGGGATACCGTGCAGATGAAATGTGTGTGTCCTGAGCTGTGGGCCAGTTCCTCTGCCTACATCCTTTGGGCTTTCTTTGGATTTGCCTGGAGAGGCTTCCAGGGGTCAAGAGCACCCTCTTCCTCTACCTCCTCCTCCTGCCGTGCAGCCTTCCCCAGAAGGAAAACTCTACCAGGCATGGGGCACCTCCCCGCAGACCAGTGTGCCCTGAGCTGCTTTCCCATCTCAGCCCCAGACAAGGCCCGGCGTTTGCCTCAGACGTCGTCTACATCTGCCCGCGTCTGAGAGTGCTTCTTTCCATCGGTCATTCGCCGGCAGGTGCTCTCTGCAGAGGGAGGCAGGAGTGAGGCGTAGCGTGCCGCGGCAATGAGCCCCGAGGTTGGCGCACTCTTCCTCACTGTCGTCCCACAGCGGGAGCACTTGCTGCACCCACTCGGTCCACATCTCGGTGTTTCCTGGCTCAGACATGTCCCTGGTCCTCGTCCTCCTGCTTCTTGGAAATGCGCCCCACTGTCCCTGGAAGAATATGCCTTTTGGAGCAGCGGTGCTAGATCCGTGATTCTCTGTCATTTTGCTACGGCCCGCCAGCACGTATGGTTGCCCTGCCTGTTAGCTCTGTGGCGCTGAGTTATTAGTAAAGCCATATAATTTCTGTTGCCACTTTCTATGTAAGTCCTTTGAAAAGGCCAAAGGAAGGAAGCAAATGCCCTGCAGACAGCTGCCCACCTGCTGCGTGCTCCCGGGGGAGAAGGGCTCTGCTCCCTTCGTCCTCTTGTAAGACACTTCTGCCGTCATGGGGCCCGTCCTCACGGCCTCAGCTGTACTCCGTCACCCCCAAAAGGCCCCACCTCCTGACCCATCCCACTGGCTGGCTTTCATCGGGAGGATCTGGGGGCACAGCGTACTGCCCGCAGCACCCCTGCTACCTCTGGGTCACCAGGGACCCACCCCGGCTTCACGATGGCATTTCCACAACGACAGGGCCTTGTCTCTTCCTTTAAGTGCTGACTTTAACTTCCATGAGGTGTTTGTATTTTGCTACACATACCCAGAAGCTTAGGAGAAATGTGTATTTTAAATAAGTCTAATAAATCAATCAATCAACCTGTGAATGCAGCCTAGCCTGGAATATGCATTTTTAATGAGTTTTGATATCACACAGTCTTATATCATTGCTGGAGGGTGACATCGCGCGGGATTTAGTGCCGCAGGTGGAGAAGGCATCTCGGAATATCTTACTGCTGCCAGCCGCGCCCCGGTTGTGCCCTGACATGACAGGACATCGTGTCGTGAGGAGCTGCTCTCCCATGAACCTTCCCACAGTCTGACTGAGTCAGTGGGGGTCTGGGTGGGCACCTGCAGAGAGGGCGGTCCTGGTGCCTGGCGGGTGACTGAAGGACCAAGCGTCCAGGGCCTACCGTGCGTGATGCTCTGCAGCTGTCGCCTGTCCCACCTTGGCATGTAGAGCCACCCTGCCCCATTTCCTCCTCACAGGAGAGCGCCACCCGAGGGTTTCCAGGATAGTGCTCACCATCTGAATTTGGATGTGCAGAGTTCCATCTATAGTCACCCAAATAAATCCAGTTAGAAAACCCACTCAGGGGGCGCCTGCATGGCTCAGTCGGTTGAGCGTCTGACTGCAGCTCAGGTCATGATCTCACGGTTCGCGGGTTTGAGCCCCGTGTCAGGCTCTGTGCTGACAGCTCGGAGCCTGGAACCTGCTTCAGATTCTGTGTCTCCCTCTCTCTCTGACCCTCCCCCCCCCAAAAAAAAAATAAACATTTAAAACAAAACAAAACCAAAAACCCACGCAGCCCAGTTAGTTGATAAGGTGGGTCAAGCCTGGTCTTTAAAAGGAGATCCTGTTCTAGTTGTAGAGATCCACCCCAGTGTTCTTTGCTGTGACTTGTGTGCTCTCTGACAATGTGAGGAGAGGCCTCTGACACCTAATAAATAAAACCCAGCAGGTCCTGAGTTCCTGGTCAGATGAATGAGGTTCAACCCCATTTAGTCAAGCTTAGGAGATACAGTACTCATTAGTACTCAGTCCTAAGGAGAGAGAGCTTCTTAGGAGGTACTTGTAACTCAGTAGTGCCTAGTACTAAGTACAGGCAGCTGCTTAGGAGGTACTTAGGACTCAGCAGTACTTGGTCCTAAGTAGAAACTGCTACTTAGGAGGTACCCAGTAGTCAGAAGTGCTTAGCACTTAGAATTAAGTCAAGCTCACTCTGTGTGGAGGGGCTGGGCTTGCAGGATGTTTGCATTCTCCACATTGGCCTCCTGGGGCTCCTCAGCTGAGACCCAGAGGCCCCCATGGCAGGGTATGGCTGTCACGGCATCCTGAGCCTATGGAATGACCTGGAAACATGAGAAACCATCTCTCAACTGAGTATTTATTCTCATGAAGCCAGAGAAATGACTTCACAGAGTCTTTGTTCTCTCGCTACAGTGACTGAGACTTTCTAAACCAATTGTCCATGACGTTGTACCCGTAAGAGAATCCTTTTTATGGAGACTGAGCCAGAAAGCACAGTGGAGCCTGGCCAGTGTCAGCAGTGAGACAGTTTGCTCTTCTTACGTTAGTTTTGAGAAGGAGAAGACCATCCCTGCTACTTTGAATCTGACCTAAACCCTCAGCGCTTTGCTGACATGCTCTGTTCTAATCAGGACTGGGGTTGGATTGGAGCGGTCCATGCTTCGTAGCCAGAACATTCCGGCACCAGCCTCCTGGGCCAGCACGTTTGTCTTCCTCGCTCCTGGTCACTGAACTAAACCTGTAGACGGGACTCCTCTTGCAAATCTCCATTCCACCTGTGTCTGAGTCTGTGTCCCCTCCAACTGGGAAGACCCCAAGCCCCGAGGTGGGGGCTCTGTGCACAAGTGGATGGAGGCTGCAGCTCGAGACAGCAGTTGGGAAAGATGTGCATGAAATTAGATGGAGAGAGGACAGGACAGGCAGGGAGGGGGTCTTGGCAGAGGCTCTATGAGCAGCCCTGCCCCTCACCTGTCTGGGTGGCCACAAGCTGGGGGATCCTCTGGGCTGATCAGGAGCCATTAGGATGCAATTTGGGCCAAATCAGATTCGATTAAGTTTTGAAAACAAACAGCAGCAAAAGCAAGCAAACAGGTTTGGCAACAAAGGCAGTTCTCTTAGTGAAAACATGGATACCGTGAGACTACTCCGGTCAAAACTGGGCTGAGACATTACTCAAAGAGGAGGGTTTTAGGGACAGCGGGGTGGCTCGGTTTGTTAAGCGTCTAACTTTGGCTCAGGTCATGATCTTACGGTTCATGGTTTGAGCCCTCTGTGTCTCCCTGTCTCTTAGCCCTTCCCCTGCTCACACTCTGTCTCTCTGCCTCTCAAAAATAAAGACATTAAAAAAGCCGGACTGAGAAACTTGAGGATTCAGCATTGCTAGAGCTCCATGGGCCTCTCATCTGTCAGGTCAATGTGCATGTTTAGGAACACTGAAGCCATATGTATCGTTCCCTTGACTTTAAAAAATGTCCCCAGATATTTTCTTAGGCAGCATTAGAGGAGGACCTCATCAGGGGGACATCTCACCAGGAGAGCCATGGACTGTAGAAGGTTAATTTACAGTCAGGAACGGGATTCAGGTAGGATGTAAATGGTGGCAGACGTCTCCCCACTTCCTGGTGGGCCAAAGCCAGAGGGAGTAGAAATTTCAGGACATGAGAGCATTATGGCTGAGTGTGTGGGGGATGATTTGTACTTTGAGTTCTGTCTCAGGGGAAGTGAAAGACTTTAATTAAAAGGTAAAGTTTGTCAACAAATCTGTTACGAAAGGAAATCTTGCTAAAACTGGGGTGGGTGGGGGGAGAATCGACCTAGCACTGAAAGGTCACAGGTCGGAAGGCTTGCATGTCCTCAGCATGGAGGCCGAGGGTCCCTTGGGGGTCTCAGGGCAATAAGGAGGTCTTGCTCTGAGACTGTGCCCTTTGTGTCCTGGTTTATAAGGGGATCCCAGTGCAATGCCTGGCGTCTGCACCAAGGCCTCTGCAGGACTCCCCACCTCAGTTTGTCCTTTGCTCCCCTGTTCATGAGCAGTTGGAGAGTAAGAATTTTATGCCAGTTACTTTTTAAAAAAATTTTTAATGTTTATTTATTTTAGAGAGAGACAGAGAGAGAGAAAGAGAGAGCAGGGGAGGGACAGAGAGAGAGGGAGACACAGAATCCAAAGCAGGTTCCAGGCTCTGAGCTGTCAGCACAGAGCTCCATGTGGGGCTCCAACTCATGAGCTGTGAGATCATGACCTGAGCAGAAGTCGGACTCTCAACCGACTGAGACCCCCGGGGAACCCTCCCCCCCCCCCCCCCCCTCCGCCCATGTCAGTTATTTAATGGGCTTTTTCTTCTTTGCTGTTAGAGAAATGTGCCTCCCTGCTGAATCAGTATTGGACAGAGTGAGGATCCGGTAAGTGTGGAGTTTGAAGGAGACAAAATGTTTGCTCTAACTCACGCCAGCCTTTCTGATATGGTGGTCATCTGCCTATATTTTGAATCTCTATTTAATAATATTGAATACCATTCCTTTCCCCCTCTTTCTGTCTCTCTTCATACCTGGTTTTATGTGCTTGTGACTTTCCCCTTCTTTTTAATGGTCCCCAGCATTTTACTGTGGCCTGTGGACAGGAAATTCAGTCCCCTGTGCCAGCCTCCCGCACACCCGCCAGAGAGCAAGATGGCCATCTCCAGACACGACGACACTGTTCATTCTGCCGGATGTGCACGTGGTGCCTGGCGCTTGTCGGGTGCCTTGCGTTTTCGGTCGGTGGTTTTCTCTCTTGCTCTGAACGAGTAGGGATGGCTACCCTCTCCCCTTGGGAGCTGCAGGTGACTGTGGCATCACCGGGTCCAGAGCTTTCCCACTGTGGCCACACGGCACGAGTGCCCACCACCCACCTGCTCGGCGTCTGCGGTCACTGGCTGCATCTCCCTAGGACCAGTCAGGGCTGAGGGAGAAGTGAGGCCCGTTTCATGTCTCTGGGAATTGACTGGCACCTCATCTCTGCCTGCATCCGGAGGTGGGAAATGCAGTGGCCGCGCCATAGCAGGAATCTTATTTTATGTGGCTGGCCAGGCACTACGACGGCAGTTGTGAGAAGTGCGTGAAATGACGCGGACACCATTTGATGTGTCCTTGAGCTCTGGAATGGAAGTCCGAGATGAGAATGTGTGGGGCAGTGGGGGACCGTGGAGCGGCCTCTGAAAGACCGCCGCATCCTGGGGTTGACCTGGCAGTTGTGAAAATGGGGAAGGGACCGATCACGCATCACCCTGGAGCGCTCGGACAGCCAAGGGAGGCATAAACGATTTGCAACACAGGGTGTGGGGGGCTGGGGCTCTGCGAGGGGCAGTGGTTTCCGGCACCAAGTATGGCATCAAGCCCTAGACCGGAAGGAGTCACAGAATCCCCCAGCTCCCAAGAGTCCTGGTCAGAGCGGAGCGTCTCATGCTCTCCTATATGGCGTGCTCGCTCACTGTTGTCTGCACAGGGACTTGGCAGGCCCAGGGGGACTGGTCAACGTGCCGTGCCATCAAGAAGCTTCTGCACCATCCTGCTGTTGGGAGGTGGTGTGGGAGGACCATCACTTCCTAACTTTGTGGGCCCCGTGGCCCTGCGTCAGCACCCACTGTGACCCATCACACACGGCTGGAGCACGCCCAGGCAGACCGAGGCCTCGGGTGCCAGCCCTGCCTGGCATCCTGTCCCCGAAGCCCTGCCAGGGTCTCTAATCCCATGTGCACCCCCTGAGGCTTCTTCTCCAGGAGAGACCTGTTGACAGGTGCTCTCCTGGTGTCACACCCTGCCCCTGTCTTTGTCCTGCAGCCTGTTCACTGGGTCCCTGATCTTGTCCCCTCTTCAGGGGACCTTCGTTCCTCAAGCCCTGCACTGGAGTCCCTCTTGCTGGACCTGCCGGGCCAGCCGAGCCCACGTCTGTCACTAGGAGCCTCCCTGGCCTATGTGAACGGCTCCCACCTCGCCCTCACGGAGCAGCTAGCAGTAGAATCATGAGGAAGTTCCCATTTATGAACATGGAGGAAAGAAGTCTCGGGGATGCTGAAGAAGACCTGAATTCTAAAATAAAAGAGGTTCTAGCAAACAGGCCTTCCTGGTGGCACAGAAGCTGTGAGTGCTGTCAGATCAAGAAGGACAGGACTAGGGGCCGAATGGGCAGCCGAGACGCGTGAGCTCCAGGGCCTGCAGACTTCTACGGAGCCCACATGCTGCCACACGTATAACACAAAACCCCTCTGCTCTGCTTTACAGGAAGTGATAAAGGGACACTTGAGGCTCCTCTCCTGTCTCTCAGCTCCTGGCCCGGGGAACCAGCCAGCAGACCCTCTGTGGCTCAGGCCCAGATTTAGAGGTTGTCCAGGCTCTTGGCTTCCCCCACATCTCCCTCCTCACAGCCACCCCTGGCCTCCTGACTGTATGGTCCAGCTTCCCACAACCCACCCCCTGGGGGCAGCTGGCATCTCTCAGCGATGCCCATCACCTCTGCCCACCTGTGCTGGCCTCCCTCCCCCGGGTCCCAGGGTGTCACCACGGGCCCCACCATCCTAACCTGCCCGTGTGCTGTGCCGCCCCCGGCCTCCTTCTCATTCCGGAGCACTTGGCCTGGCTTGCTTCTGCCTTGAAGCTTCCCCTTGCCCGGTTCTCCCTCCCCCTACACACTTCCAGCCTTTCTTGCCCTCTCTTCCTGGTGAGTCCTGTCCACCGCGCTCACCTGTGCATTGCTGCCCATCGTTTTTCACCACAGCACTTACCACAGACCAACATTTTCTTGTTTAATTTTGTGTTTGTATTAATGTGTGTTCCTCCGTTAGAATGTACATCCCATAATGGGAGCAGGAACTGTATCTTTCTTTGCACTCGTATCTTCACAGATCAGAAAGCTGAATGCCTAACATGTCCCTGCCTCCTGCTTTATCAATTTATTTCATCAAATATTCAGCAAATTCCAAGCATGTATAAAGTGCTGTGTTTGCCCAGGAAGCGAAGTGGCCCAAATATGGAGGTGATGCAGGGTCAGGCAGCTGCCACACGCATCCTCAGCCCCTGGGAGTCACAGATGTGAGGAAGCAGCCGTCTCTCTGGCAGGAGAACGCGGCACGTAGGAAGCGTTGAATCACACTTGCACACACGTGCACATGCTCATCACATGGAAATCACGTTTAAATACCCTATGCTCTGGTTCTGTTTTTCTTTTCTTTTTTTTTTAAATTTTTTTAATGTTTATTTTTGAGACAGAGAGAGACAGAGCATGAACGGGGGAGGGTCAGAGAGAGAGAGGGAGACACAGAATCCGAAACAGGCTCCAGGCTCTGAGCCGTCAGCACAGAGCCCGACGCGGGGCTGGAACTCACGGACCGCGAGATCATGACCTGAGCCGAAGTCGAACGCTCAACCGACTGAGCCACCCAGGCGCCCCCCGTTTTTCTTTTTTAATAAAGTTTATATTCTAGCACTGACCAGTGACATTGGTGGGATTTCTCTGCTGCTAAAGGGTACCTAGATGAATTTGCATTCTATTTGTATTCTCTCTACCATCTTAAAACTAAACAGTGGCAGATGGACATACTCTAGCAACCCCCCTTCCACAGTGATAACTAGGTTCGTACGTATTTCATTAGCGGTCAGATTTACAGATTGTGTAAAATAAGTATCTGTAAATGGAAAGTTTTACATCAGAAAGGTCAGTGACATCCTCCTGTTCGGGGCTGGGTTGGTGGTTTTCAGGGCGTGTGACTACACCTGCTCTGATCTTGCTCTTGCAAAGTGTATTACAGCGGAGTGGGCACCCTGGACATTTTAAAACAAATATACCAGCATACGAAAGACGAAGTGGGTCAGTGTGAGTTCATCCTGTCGAAGAACAAGCACGGGCTTGCCCGGAGGCTGGCACGTCTCCTACTCCTCCTCCTTTGGAATTCCCTGTGTCCATTGAGGCGGCCAGTATGCCTGCTGCCAACCTTGACCCTCATCCTTTACTGCCTCACGTAGCTGACTATTAGCACTGGCCAGTGTCGCTTCTGAAAACTCGAGCCATCCCCACTACCAGTCTCTGAGTTGCAGCCCCCGTGTCTCTGAGATGGGCTGTGTTTACACCTCCTTCCCTTCTCTTTACTGCCTATTAAAGGTAGTTATTCGCAAATCATGAGGATTAAAGCAGGAAAGAGTGCAGGGCCTGGCTTGTGGTTAAGGCTCAGTAGATAGATACTATTGTTTTTACAATTTGTATTATGTTCATATTGTTATTTTTATCGTATTGGTAACACCCTTGGGTATTTATGTGGAAAACGCCAGCCCTTCTTTGGTGGGATCCAAGGCCTCCTGTGACTGCACACTGTCCGCTGATGCCTCCTCTGCCCCTCGATGGCCTCACAGCCTTCCCACTGTTTCATGCGCTGTCCCCGGGGCCACAGACTTGGCAAGCCTCACCTCTTCCTCACCCTCTCCCACTATTCTGGGGTTCTCCCCCGACCTCGTGCCATCTGTTAGAATCCATTTATCCTTCGTGCCTTGGTCCAGGTACCATTTTTCTCTTTGAAGCTTTCCCCAGTTCTGCACCCCAAACGAATCTCTTCATTTCTCTATTCATATAGCTGCTTGCTTATGACTCTATTATGTAATTACCACACTCAGATCTGATTTTCGCTAATTATGTACCCATCTGTGTCAGCACTAGACTGCGTGCGGTAAGAGGTCGGGGGTCATGTCCACTCTCAGGCGTTACATGCCTGATAAGAGCGCAAGAGTAGGTGATGTGGCATGTAAGTGAAACCACGCGATGGGTAACCTTCTTGGATTGGCTTTTTTCACTCGGCACAGTGTTCTGGAGATCCATCCGGATCGTAGCTGAGGACTACTCCACAGTACGCATGGACCATAGTTAGTTTGGACACTCACTCGCTGAATGACATCTGTACACAAGTTTTGTACACAAGTTTTCGTGTGAACGTTTCTGTGGGATGAATGGCCAGCGGTCAGTTGCCGGTTTGTATGAAAAGTGTATGTTTAGTTTTTAAGAAACTGGCAAACCATTTTCCAGAATGGCTGCGTCGTTTTACAGTTGCACTGCCAATGAAATAGTGGCCCAGTTTCTCCATATCCTTGCCAGAATTGGATATCGTCAGTTAGTTTGTAGCCTTCATGGTAGGTGTGACGAGGCCGCTCACCGTGGGGTAACTGGCATTTCCCTGAGCGCTAACAATGTTGGAACACTTTTTGTGAGCTTACTTGCCATCTGCGCATCCTCTTTGAGGAAATGGCTCTTCATGTCTTTGACACTTTTTCTAATTGGACGTTTTTAACGTTTACTTGTGAGAGTTCCACATTCCAGGTGCGTGTCACTTCTTGGCCGTGTGGCCTGTCCTGGTCTTTCATGCGGACGTCAATGCTTTTCCTAGCCCTGGGTCCCAAAGATTTTCGGTTGTTTTTTGTTCCCTAAAATGCTTCTTGTTTCATATTTTATATTTATATCCATTATCTATTTTGGTTTTTTTCTGTGTAAACCGTGAGACTGATGTTGAGGTTTCCGCTTTTGCTTCTGTGTGTTCCACAGCTCTTGCACCGTTTGGTAAAAGGCACTTTGTCAAACATTAAGTTGCTTTTGCACCTTTGTCGGAAATCTTGGGCATACTTGTGTGGGTCTACTTCTGGGTATTCTGTTTTGTTCTATTGATCTATTTGCCTCTGCCAATACTATATAGTCTTGATGACTGTACCTGTATAAGACTTGGAATTAGGTAGCATGATTCCTCCTGTTTTACTCTCCTTTTCCAAAGTCGTTCCAGCTACTGTGACTCCGTTGCTGTTCCATATAAACTGCTCGTCTGTATCTGCAAAGAATCTTGCTGGGATTTTGACAGGAATCGTGTTGAACCTGTATCCCAATTTGAGAATTTTCATCATTGTTGTGTTGACGCTTCCGACTCATGAACGTGGCATGTCTGTCCTTCATTTAGATCTTTGATTTCTTTCATCCACATTGTGTAGTTTTTAGCACACAAGTCCTGCGTGTATCTGTTAGATTTACACCTAAGTACTTAATTTTTTGAGTGACTATAGTGTTTCAATTTCAGTGTCTATGTGTTTATATGTGTCATAGTTCATAGAAAAATAACTTATTAGTTCTAGGAGTTAGTGTAGATTCATTGAGATTTTCCATGTAGAAAATCATGTCACCTGGAAAGAGATAGTTTTATTTTTTCCTTTCTGATCTGCTTGCCTTTTCTTTTCTTATCTTGCCCTATTGCATGGATAGAACTTTCAGCTATGTGGTTAAGAGTGGTTAAGAGGAAACATACACTTGCCTTTTTCCTTATCATAAGTGGAAAGCTTCTAGTTTTTCACCATTAAATATGATGTTAGCTGTAGGGCTTTTGTAGATGTTTATTATCAAGTTGACGAATTTCCCCTCAGTTCCTATTCTTCTGAGAGTTTCATCATGAATAGGTTTTGAATTTTTCAAACACATTTTCTACATTGATATAATGTAATTTTTTCTTCTTAAGCTTGTTAATATGTTAGCTTACATTGATTTATTTTGGAATTTTGAACCAGCTTTGCATATCTGGAATAAACCCCAAGCTGTATAATTATTTTCATACATTGCTGGATTTTATATGCTATTTTTTTCTTGAATTTATTTCATTATTTTGAGAGAGAGAGCACACACGAATGCACGCTCAGAAGCAGGGGAGGGACAGAGAGAGAGGGAAAGAGTATCCCAAGCAGGCCCTGTGCTGTCAGTACAGAGCATGACATGGGGCTCGAACTCACAAATTGTGAGATCATGACCTGAGTTGAAATCAAGAATTGGATGTTTAACCAATTGGCTAAGCCACTCAGGTTCCCAATATACTAATATTTTTCTTAAGAATTGTTATGTCCATATTCATGAGAGATATTGTTCTATAGAGTTCTCTCTCTTTTTGGTCTTTGTCTCCTCTTTGTATCAGGTTAGTATTAGCTACATAAAATTAATTGGAACTATTTCTTCTTCTTCTGTATTCTGGAAAGGATTGTGTAGAATTCACGTTAATTCTTCCTCAAATGTTTGGTAGAATTCTCCAGTGAAATCATCTGAGGCTGCACATTTCTTTTTGGGGAGGTTTTTAATTATGAGTTCAATTTCCTTAAGAGTTATAGGGCTATAAAATTATTTATTTTATATTGGATAAGATGTGGTGGTTTGTGTTTTTTGAGGAATTGGTCCAGTTCACCTCAGTTTCCATGTCTAAGTGTGTAGACATGTTTGTTCCCATATGGGGTCTACAGGGTCTGTATTGATATCATCTGTCTCATTCCTAGTACTGGTAATTTGTGACTGCTTTCTTTGTTAGTCTTGCTAGAAATTTGTCAATTTTACTGATCTTTTCAGGGAACTTTTCACTGACTTTCTCTGTTTTCCTTTTTTTCTGATTTTAATCTATTGATTTCTGCTCTTTATTGTTTCCTTCTGTCTACTTTCCTTGAGTTTATTTTGCTCTCCTTTTCCTAGCTTCTTGATGTGTACATTTAGATAATTGAGTTGAGACTTTTTGAAATGCAAACATTTAGTGCTAAAAATTTCACTCCTAGCACACCTTTAACTGTGTCCTGCAAAATTTTGGTGCCACGTTTTCATTTTCATTCAGTTCTCAGTATATTTTTCCCTTGGATTTTCTTTGACCCATGGATTATTTAGAAGTTTATTGTTTAATTTCTAAGTGTTTAGAGATTTTCTTGCTAGATATATGTTAGTTGATTTCTAGTTCAACACTATACTGATTAAAGAATGCAGTCCAAGTGATTTTGAATCTTTTAATTTTGCTGAGATTTGTTTTATGGTTCAGGATATAAATGGTCTCAGTCCATGTCATGTTTTGTGGGCGCTTGAAATGAGTGTGTGTTCTGCTTTTGTTGGATTGAGTGTTCTATAAACGCTGATTAGAACTGTTAATCCATGGCACTGTTGACTACTTCTCAAGCTTTGCTGATTTTCTCTTTATTTGTTCAGTTGCTAAAAAAGTAGTGTTGAAGTCTCCAACTATAATTGTGGGTTTGTCTATTTCTCCTTTCTGTTCCATCCAAAAACTCCATGTGAAGTTTCGCTTCACATATTTCTAGCTAGGTTGTTTGAGCATACATATTTAGGATTCCTATGTCTTCTTGGTGGATTTATATCTTTATATAATGTCTCTCTGTCCCTGGCATTTTTGTTTGTTTTGATGAGTAGTTTATTTGCTATTACTGTAGCCACTGCTACTTCCTTTGATTGATGCTTGCATGGTACATCTTTTTCCATCCTTTTACTTTCAGCCTGTCTGTAACATTATATTTAAAGTGAGTTTCTTATAAAAAACATATAGTTGGATCATGCTTCTTTAATCCACTTAGTCAGTGTCTGTCTTTTCATTGGTATATTTAGCCCATTTATATTTAATGTAATTATTGGTATGTTAAGGCCTAAATCTTCCATTTTACTATTTGTTTTCTGTTTGGTCTATTTTTCTCTGTTTTTTTTTCTTCTTCATTCCTTTAGGGTTATGATAATATTTTTTAGAGATCCATATTTATTTCTGTAGTCTTTTTGAGTGTATCTCTTGATAGCCTTTTTAGTGGTTGGTCTAGATATCATATTATTATAGATATCATATTATTATAAATAATCACAATATACTGTCATTGTTTTACCAGTTAAGAATAGGGTGTAGAAACCTTACCTCCCTTTATGGCTCTTCCCCTCGTTTATTATAATTATCTTAAATATTTCCTCTACATACATTTAGAAGCACAACAGACAGTGTTATCATGTCTGTCTCAACTGTCAAACATAATATATAAAATTCCAGAGAAGGAAAACTAGTCACTTTCACTTTTCACATTCTTTTCTCCTTCCTGATGTTCCAAGGTTCCTTCTTCTGTTTTTGCCTTTGTATTTAAATACATTCATTTAGCAGTTGTTTTAGGGCAAGTCTGCTATAAAAAATGCTCTCATTTTCCCTTTTTTGAGAATGTCTTAATTTTCCCTGTCATTCCTGAAGGATGGATGGAGATATATATATATAGATATATATCTATATATCTATATATCTATATATATATATATTTAATGTTTATTTATCTTTGAGAGAGAGAGAGAGTGTGTGTGTGTGTGTGTGAGAGAGAGAGTGCAGGGGAGGGGCAGAGAGAGAGGGAGACAGAAAATCCCAAGCAGGCTCTGCACTGTCAGAGCCTGACACAGGGCTTGATTCCACGAGCCATGAGATCATGACCCGAGCTAAAATCCAGAGTCGGACACTTAACTGACAGAGCCACCAGGAACCCACCCCTCCTGAAGGATATTTTTGATGGGTCTCTGGATTGGTAGATTTTTGGGATTTGGGGCTGATGGGTTTTTTCTTCCGGCACTTGGAGAATGTTGTGCAATTTCCTTGTGGCCTCTGTGGTTTCTGATGGGAAATCCTTTTTGCTCGGATTGTGTTTCCCTCATAGGTAAAGTGTCATTTTCCCCTGACTGCTGTTAAGATTTTGTCTTTGAATTTAGTTTTCAGAATTTTAACCATGTGTCTTGGAGGAGATTTGGGCTTACCCTGTTTAGGGTGCTCAGCTTTGTGAATCTTTAGGTTTATATCTCTTGCCAAACTGGAGAAATTTTCAGACATCAAGTTTTTGAATGCCCTTTCAGCCCCACCTTCTTTTTTTCCCCTTCTGGAACTCTGATAGTATGAATGTTAGATCTTTTGTTATAGCCCCACACTCCCTGAGGCTCTGTCCTTTTTTTTTTTTTTTTTTTTTTTTTTTTTTTTTTTAGACTGTTTTCTCCCTGTTGTTGGAATTGGATGATTTCTGTTGTTCTCCTATCTAGCTTACTGACTCTCTCCTCTATCCCTCATCCTTCTATTCAGTGCATCCCCTGAGCTGTTTATTTTGGTTTGTGTATTTTTCAGTTATAGTATTTCCATTTGGCTCTTTTTGGCTCTTTTTATATTTATTTATTTGCTGAGACTTTCTATGTCTTTGCTAAGGCTTCTAGTTTTTCATTTCTTTCAAGTATGTTCATAATTGTTCATTGAAGCATTTTTATTATGACCGCTTTACAGTCTTTGGTAGGTAAAGCTAACACTTCAAGCCTCAGCGTTAGGGTCTATAGATGAGATCTTCCTGGTTTTTGGTATGAGTAGTGATTTTCTGTTGAAACCTGAACACTTTCGTACTATATTATGAGACTGTGGATCTCACTTAAGCTTTGTGTTGTTGTTTTTTTAAGATTCTATTTATTTATTTTGAGAGAGAGAGAGAGAGAGAGAGAGAGAGAGAGAGAACACAAGCAGGGGAGGGACAGAGAGAGAATCCCAAACAGGCTCTGCCCTGCCTGTGAGGAGCCTGATGCAGGGCTCAAACTCATGAAGTGTGAGATCATGACCTGAGGTGAAATCAAGAGCCAGACGCTTAACTGAATGAGTCACTCAAGCACCCCTAAGCCTTGCATTTTAACAGCTTTTTCTGACACTGCTCTGCCAAGGTGAGTGAGGGGTCCCTGTTACTAACGTGGGGGTGGGAGTCCCGGTTTACCGCTAGGCTTCTGCTGACATCTGTGCTGAGGGGTCTAGTCCATGTGCTGGGCGGGGTGGGTGGGTGGGAGTTTGAGCTCCCTATGTGGTCTCCACTGACATGGGGTGGGGGTACCACCTGCTCCCTACGTGGCTGCTTTGCCAACCTGGCAGAGTTGGGGGGGGTCATTGGCCTTGTTCCAGCTTCCTAAGGGAGGACACCCAGGCTGTCTCTTGGCCTTTGTTGGCATGGGTACAGGCTGTGCTGTGCTGTTTTTGGCAGTGTTTGATGAGAGTGGAGCTGCTGTTGTCTAAAATGTGCCAAGTAGCCCCCTTCCTGGGCCTCTGGCTGGGGAGAGGTGACCTCAGTCGGGGCTTCACCTACACTTGGTGCTCCCGAGTTGCCGGCTGACTCAGCTCCAGTGTGAGGTGCATAAGGCCAAAGGACAGCCCAGGGAGCCCCACAGGTGTGGTTCCTCAGATTCCCTAGGACTGCAGAAGTCTGTCTTCCGCCCACCCCTCGTAGCCTCCTGTGCATATAATCTGCAGGGTTTTAGTTGTGCCTAGTGGGAGGGGTAGGAAGAATGTGTCTTCTCCGTCTCCCTGGAAGCAGTCAGCTCTTCCTGGGGTTTTGTCTTCTCAGTAGCCTTGAGAGGAGTTCAGAGAGAATGTCTAATGCCCTAATGTATGCATTGCTTTGGTTTTGTATCCAAGTGTCCAGTTTCTGCCTGCTCCCAGGAAAGCTTAGAAGTCAGTCTAGGGGTTCCGGGTCTCCCTGAGATTACCTGTATGGATCACCTTTATCAGTTGGCCGACTGTTGTGATTGAGCCCTCCTTACAGACCCCAGAATTGAACTGGCTCAGGCTCTTGTGCTGTTTAGTACGTGTGCTGCCGAGGCGAGCACTTGTGCTCTTTAGATTAAAAAATACATTCGAAGTTTCGTTATTTTAAATTTTACAAATGAAAAATTTTTATGGGAAGTTCCTTTTGTGCTCTTTATTTGTTTGTTTCCGGATAGGTATTAAGACCACCCTTTTGGGAATGGCATGGTTAAACTATGCTTACTTTCTCAATTCACAGTGCTAGATACTATGCTAATATTACAAGTGTGCTTTCATTTGAGAATCCTCCCAGGAATGAAGCAACGGTTAATAGCCACATAAGCATACACTTCATATGGGTGGTTTTTTTAGTTGCTTTTGGCAAGTGGAAGATGCTTGCTTATTATTAAGTACATTTCATCCTGAAGTAAGGGTAACGGTGACTATGGGGCTCCGTCTCCCTGCAGCGACCCATTCTCTAAATGCTATATTCAAACAGGGCTGCTTAGAACAAGCTGCCATTAGAGGCTGGCCTGTTTGGTGAGTTTTCCCATCAGCTTCCCCTTTGGGTAATGCCATAGAGCCTTTTGAGATTCAGAAGTGTTCCAACTGTTTGAATCTTGCCATTTGTAAATGAAAAAAAATGTTAGATTTGCATTTGAAAAAAGAATTCAAGTGTGTTCATGAAGGCAGCTTATATCTGCTGAGCCCTTTTTATTCCCCAGAACATGTGGTTCTCAGCAAGTTCTGGACCTCCCTGTACCACACTCACACACACACATAAACAGGCACAGAGCCGTCCTGATTTGAAGATTTTGGTAATGTGTTTTTGAACAGGGCATAAAAATATATCTCTGTAATTACATGATATTTAGTGATTAGATAATTATGGATAATTGCATGGGGTAGTTCTAAGTGCTAAAGTGTTACCATAAGATCTAAAATGTACAAATTGCATAATAATTATTCTTGGGAGTTATTTGGTAATTCTGAGCATAATTATCATGTGATCTGCAGTGCATGTAATTAATGCATAATCACATGCATTTTGCCTTCATAACTACTTCGCTCTTGTTATAAAGCTCTTTGTCATAACATTTGAGTATAAATATAATGTAATTGGCTCCCAGATACAGCACATTAGGCCCCATGATAATTGCCTTCAGAGTAACAGTACCCTTATTTCATTACAAACGTGTGGCTCTTAGGCAGGCTGGAGCTCCAAGGAGCCCGAGACGTGGCGGTGAGGAGCAGGAGGGCGGATGAGTGGTGGGTAAACGTGTGCACATTTGGGTCGAGAATGTCTTTGCTACGACCAGGACCTTTCCATGAGAAAGTCTGCATCTTTTGCTGGGGACAAATCCGTGAAATGTGCTCCTGGTTCAAGGGCGCCTTGCTGTCCAGCCACACCACCACTGCGCCTAGTGTTTTTCATCTGGCAAAGCACCCATCATGTTTCTGGTCTAGATGTCTCAGAAGGCGGGGATTTCTAGAAGGAAAAGACCTTATTAGTAAACCGCAGTGAGCGCCTTGGCATTGCGGGAAAACCTGGAAACAGCAGCAGTTTCTCCTGTGACTGAAACAAGAGCTTTGCTCACCTTCCACGTTGATAATGCAGCTTTTGCATCTGTCCCCAGGCTTCACATGGCAGGATGACTACACCCAGCACGTGATGGCCCAGGAACTCTTGAACCTTCCCTCCCCGCAACATCTGGACGCCTCCAGCACAGCCAGGTAAGTAGATGCGGTTTATGTCTCCTTGCTCTCTGGCCACGGCCAGCATCCATCAAGCTTGTTTTTGTTTGAACCTATTGTCTTTTGGGTGTAGAGGGACCAGAGAGTTGGAGAAGTCCAATACGGAGCAGATAGGTGCTTTCCTTTCCTCTGTGTCCTAGCCCAGTGGAGCCAGATGCGTTGGCGTAACCCTCTAGCCAGGGGCTGTCCTCGTTGACAGACCTCCCAAGGGCCCTGTCCCTTTCCCAAGACCCTTGGAAAGCCCTGCATCTTCAGAGCCTTGGTTGGAAGCAGAGAAGTCAAGATTTCTCATTTCCCAGTAAGAATTTATGTTCTCTTTAGTACAAAAAGCAAAATTAAATCCTGGAAGTTTTCCCACTGCCAGAGCCTAGCAGTGCTGCGCTGAGTGTTTCACTCTGCAACATCTCATCGCCTCCTCGCGGCGCACCGTGAGGGCTCCTAGTCTCCCACGTACCCTTGCAGGGAAGGAAAGTGGGACACAAGAAGTTGGAGACTTAGTCCAAAGCAGACAGGCCACAGTGAGCCAGCTGGGATTGTCTCGTCCCTCAGCCATTGAACTACATATTCTTCAAGTGTATAAAAAGTGAAAAGGCCCTTTCCCAAAGGCTTAGGGAAGTTGGGAAAGTCCTTTTTTCTTCCCAAAGAAAGAGACTATTTGAAACTTCAGTTAGGAAAATCTCAGTTACACAGAAACGTGGGCATCTGCCTTTAGCTCACGTTCCTCTAATAAGTGAAGGAGCTAAGCCACCAAGAAGTTCATTTCCGAATCCAGGGAGATTAGGTGAGTGAGCACGTGTAAAGGACTTGTGCACACTGAAAACACGTTCCCATGTTAGCTCTTCTCCAGCCAGACTAGGAGTTTCTTTAGGTGGAAAATGTGTCCTTCTATGTCCTGCGCCCAGCTGTCAACCTTGAAGCCCTCCTTTGTCAGAGAGAATATGCCATTAGAGTCTGTGAGTGTGTGTAAGACTTCTCTGTAAGAAAAAACAACCAAAAACCAAAGTCAAGCTATCTTGAATTTCCATTTTTGTTTTAGATGACTTCATACTCTTTGCACTTGTCTTTAAATTGCCCTTGGGCATTTCAGTGCTGCCCACTGCTCCTTCCTTCCTAGTGAAGATTGAACTTCACTAAGATGAGGGGCACTGTGCCAGGTAACCTTGAACTCCATCATGAGCAAAGGGTAACTCCTTGGACAGCTGAGGTGAGAGAAAGACCAGAGCACAGCATCACCCAAAGACCTACGTTTGCAGACGAGGTGAGGCTGTTGAACAGACACCTGGATGACCACCTTCTTACCAATGTCAGTATTGTCATTTGCAAAAATTGCCAGCTTTATTATGAAAAGCGACACCTTATCTTTGTTGCTTTTTAATAAATAAGATTAAAAGTTTAAAAATATTCATATTAGAGATTGGAATGTTCTTCTTTGTGGATTTCCTATGCATGATCCTTGCCCATTTGAAAAGTATTTTTTTATTTTTCTGTTTTGTTTCTTTCAGTGTAGAGCCTTTATATTTGAGGCTAGTAACCTTTCACGTATCCTGTCTTGTAGAGGTATCTTTTTGGTCTGTACCGTAGATGACACCAGTAGAGTTGCTAATGACAACAGAGTGCCCTTAGCTCTCTCTAGGCTGGATTTTTAATCTCTGTCTTTGAGAGTGTTGAACCTAAGTAAACCAATCATCCCAGCTCTACCAGCAGAGCCCTATTTTCGGAGGACTTGATGGGACATTCTCCACATTCCTGTCTGTCTCACTCCTGGCTCTGGCCCCTGAGGGACGGTGTTCCTAGGCTGTGTCAGTAGGTGCCCGTGTCCTCAGGCTGGGTCTGGGTTTGGCCAGTGGGATTCAGCCCAGCTTAGAGGGCAGAGAAGAGGGGGTCAGGATGGCAGCGGGACCTGGGCAGCGCGTCTCGTCCCTCCTGTTGGTCTGGTGGTTCGCCAGGGTCATCTCTGTTGTGCCTCTCAGTCCTGTAAACAGTGCCTTGTTCAGTTACACGGACATCCTGCTTCAGGGTCCAGTCTGTTTCCTGATGGCACTCTGCCTGACAGACAGTCTCAGCAGCAGAATAGAGGCACGGATTCCTGCCATCGTCTGGCTCCCGCCTCCTTGCAGCGAGGGTCACGGTCAGACGGTCACCATAGTACAGACAGTACTTTTCCCTCTTTTCAAAACTTTCTGCAAACTCTCTTTAGCATTGAGATGATCTGTTGACCAGTGTACGTACTTTTTAATAATCTTTCTCTGTAGGTATATCTCATAACACTTCATTGTCTTCCCAGACTATTGGTAAAATATGCTCACAGTTTCTCTTGTGTAAAATTGAGGCATTTGTATTTTTGCAGAGAGCTATCATCGTTTTCACAGGGACTTCCACATTTGTTAACTTGTGATACATAGAATTGGATTATAGTTTAAAAATCCATTCAACATGTAGGTAGTGGTCACTCTTCTCATTTTTAGCATAATTTTTTTTCACACTTTTAACATGATTTTTAAAATTACTTATCTCTTGGATTTTCTTACTGTCCTTACACTTACTTTCTTTAAAATGGTTATTTATTTACTTTGAGAGGGAGAGAGAGCATGCATGTGCACACATGAGTGGGGGAGGGGCAGAGAGAGAGGGAGAGAGAGAATCCCAAGCAGGCTGCATGCTGTCCGCACAGACCCCGATGTGGGGCTTGAACTCACAAACCGTGAGATCGTGACCTGAGCCGAAGTCAAGAGCTGGACGCTTAACTGAGCATCCCAGAACCCTTAGACTTGTTTTTTATAAAGCTTCTTGAGTTCAACTTTTTTTCATGTTTCTACTTACTCATTTTTTAAAAAAGTAATGAAATTACAAAAGTTTGTGCATTCGCTTTGGGACATAGTTTTCGTCCCATCCTGTGACTGACGTCTACTTGTTTGCTTTTGCTCTAAATTATCTGTCACTGTAATTTTGTACCTTTTGGAAGTAGCTAGTGCCTGGTTTTTCATGTTTATATTGTTTTTAAACTTGAAATTAGCACTTAGTTTATTTCATTTTAGTCAGACAATGTGACCTGTTCAGCTTTTAGTTTCTGGAGATTTTGAGGTTTTCTCTGTGGCCTATTTTATACCATCGTGTTATTAATTTTCAATGGATAAAGATATCATACCCACTATTTGCAGGGCACAGGTTTTTTACATATAGTTGATGATTCTATATAGTTTATAATATGTCCTTAATTCTATTTGACTTACTGAAATTTCTCAGACAAAAATGTTTCTGTAAATTTTCCTTTCGTTGTTAATATATTTCCCTTAAACACTGAGGCTCTGACTTTTGGGCACATAAAGGCTGCCGCATTACATCTTTATTGGTGATCGCTGTACCCATGGTCACTTCCAAAGGGTGCCTTTGTTGACTTTAATGGTTTTTGTCTTGGATTCCATTTTTCTAAAATTAGTATTGCCATTCCTGCTTTTTCTTTTTCATTCGCTGCCTAATTGATCTGGCTGTCCTTTAAAATTTCACCCTTTGGACTTTCTCTATTTTACACGTGGATTTCCTGAACGTCAGTCGGCACTTTTGCAGCCCCCTGGACAGCTCGGTGAAGGCCCTGCTGTCCCTGCCTGCTCCCATTTCCTCTGTGGAGTGTGAACTGTTTGCTTTTGTTGTCTGTAGTGTTGTGACCATCACCTTCTTGGTTTGCAGATATTTTTAAAGTGCAAGTTTCTATCATTATTAGTGAAGAAATCGGTATCTTCCACCTTATTACGCTTCTGCCTTCTTTCCCTCTGTCGCCTCTCTAGGCACTTCTTCTGACCCAGGGACCCCCAGCACGTGGCACGTGCCTTTTACCAGGTTGACATGTGGTCAGTATTGAATCAGTGAAGGAAAGACAGAATGAATGATCTACTGACACTTTGAACTATTATGTGGGTAACCACACCGACCAAGAATCCTTCCTCACTTTCTTCATTCCATAGGGCATTTCTAGAGCATTCTACACTTGATAGATTTGTCAGTATCCACAACAGGCCAGTGAGATATACTTGGCATGCTTCATACAAGACAATTAACCTTCAGAGAGATTAACTTGCCTGGATGGTTTAGAATCACCTTCAGGAAGCCCAGCCCTGCTTCTGTGCTGCCCACAGTAAGCACTGCATGTGAAACCCAGAAAGTAGGCCCATCAGTAATTAGATGCCGGACGTAAGGAATGGAGGGGAAGCGTGAGGGGTCACTGAGAATGCAGGAATCTGAGCCTGCCCTTTGCTGGTTCTCCTGAGAGCCAGAGGAGGTGAGCAGGAGGCCCGCGGCCTGTGTGGAGCTCTGGTGAGTCACACAAGACTGCCCGGGAGCATTGTGTCAGGTGGTCACGAGGCTTCTACGTGAAGAGTGAAAAGGTGGTTTCTCAGTAGCTACCACGACTCACGCGAAAGGAGTGAGAACAAGGCTCACTGCCTGCTCCCTGTAAAGATTTCGTTCCTAGTCTGGGCTTTTTTTTTTTTTTTTTTTTTTTTTTTAGCAAATTTTCTAAATTTTACATTATTCTAAAATCTTACATTCTAAATCTTACATTATTTGGAGCCTGAAGGTCTGTGCATGCATGTGAGAAAGAGAATACTGGAGTCCTAAATGTAAAGTGTGTTTGATCTTTTAGAAGTGGAAAATGTATACTTACAAAGTTTTGACCGACTTCGAGCTGAATGCCAGGCTAAGCCCATTTGCAAGTTCGCTGCTCCAGGCTTGCCCCGCGTAGTGACGGCAGACTCTTCACTGTAACATATTACAGCATCACAGACAAACCCACTGGCAACAGACATTCCAGGAGGATGAACAAGACAACCGAAAGGCACTTTTACGAGGTTAGCAATTCGTGACGGAGAAAGACAAACTGCCAGAGAAGTGAATCGACTTCAGTTAAAATACATGTCGACGTCATAGAACATATTTCCTCCCTTCAATAATGGCCGAGGAGATGCCAGCCATGGTTTGAGGTCAAAGTACCATGAAGTCCTTATCACCTGTGAGGTTCACTATGGTGTAGCTTGAAAAGGCATCAGAAATAAAAGCAGGACAACTTTGTCAATTGAGGCAATTAAACGCAAACAAGAGGATTTTCTGTAAGTCCTAGTTTTTATGAAATATGTACAAATACCACACCAACATTAATGATCCATTCTTGAAAACCAGAATTTCTATGTGAAAAACCTAGCCAGGATCCTGTTCTCCATTCCTGTAAGTGGGAAGTCTAGAATGAGTCACACACCCACCTAAAACCCCAATACATTTCCTGAAGTGTGTCAAAATCACCCCGAAGACCCACATATAAGTAACAAACTGTCATGTTTCTGTAAAATACTTAAGACACTGCTTCCTGGTCACTAAAAGTGTAAATGGCTACTAACAAATTGAGCATTTTATTTGCTGTAACTCAACCTCACCCAGCCTGCAAGACATATACACAGACCAGACACACAAAGGTAGACACACACACAGATGCACACAGGCATGCACACACACACACGGATGCACCAGAAAGGCACACACACACACACACAAACACAGACATATAGACACGTGTAGACACAGGGCCCTGAATGGGGGAAGTTGATGCATTCTCAGGCCTTGAGCTCTGTTCCCCCTTCTCCTGGGTTTATGGCCTTTCTTTCTTTTTTAAAATTTTTTAAGCTTATTCATTTTATGAGAGAGAGAAAGCACAAGCCACTCTCTCTGCCTCTCTCATGCTGACAGTCTGCACTGTCAGCATGGAGCCTGATGTGGGACTTGAACTCATAAACTGTGAGATCATGACCTGAGCCTAAGTCGGACGCTCAACCCACTGAGCCACCCAGGCGCCCCTGTGGCTTACGGCCTCAACCCTGTGCTTGCAGAACTGATGGCTATTCTGTTTACATATCAAAATGCCTTATTTCTAGAATTACCACAAAACTTTCTCATAGTTGGTGCACTTACAAATAAAAGTGAGAATTAAATGATTACTTAAAAGCAAAGTCTCTCCAAATACAAAAGTCAGCACAGAAAGGATGGGAAGAAATGGAAAAAACAGCAGATGAGTCTATGCCCTTCCTGTGTGCTGTTTTTCTAAACCTCATGTTGACATTGTGTGAGCTCTACCCGCTTTCCAGCAGTCTGGGATATTCTTGTTCAACGTCAAGGGTACTTCTGGCAGATAATTAAAAAAATACAAATTTAAAAAACCGGTATTTACTTACATGAAGGTCAAATGCATTTAGTAGCAAAAAAAACCCACCCACATATGTGGCTATGTAAATGTCAGAGCTTATAATTGCTTATAATTACTTATTATTCAAAAATCAGCTGCCACATTTATTGAACATCCACTACAGAGAGCACAATTTGAGGTTATATACAGTTGCCATGGGAAACGTGTCTGGTTCTTTCTACACAAACAGTATTTGTGGTTGTCAAGGAGGCCTAACAGACTGGGAGTATGATGTCTTCTATAATCTAAAATGAGACACTTTTCTTTCAAAAGAAAAGTAATTTGATCACGACCCCCCCCCCCCCCACTACACCACAATGATCACTTTTGTTATCTTGAATTCACTTTGGGTGATAGTTTTTAGGTTGCACAGGAAAGGTGTCATTTAACAGGTTAGTAATGTGAAATGTGAGCGTTTTGGGCTAACTCTGCATCGACCCAGAATTTACCGTCTGTATCCAAGTTCTTTCTTTCAGTCAACACGTACTCTTTCAGTGCCTGCTGAGTTAGGCTCTGCGTAAATTCGGGGCTTTGGAGCAGAGAACGTGAAGAATATAGAGAAACACGACCCCTTCCCTCAAGCAGCTTTCATTCTAGTGAGAGGATATGTAGCAACAAAAAGTACATATGAAATAAAGAAGGTCATT
Organism: Panthera uncia; assembly: GCF_023721935.1. NCBI lineage: Eukaryota > Metazoa > Chordata > Mammalia > Carnivora > Felidae > Panthera > Panthera uncia. The sequence goes on along the minus strand of NC_064816.1, from coordinate 162,238,699 downwards.
TCAGTCAGTAATAAAAGCTACAAAGAATTGAAGGTAATGTAATAAGCAATGAGTGGAACACACCTCGGGTTGGATGTGGCTGGGAGGGAGTTTCTGAGCTATGAGGTGAGTGAATGTCCAGGGAAGTGGAGTGTGATTGGGGCTTTTACCAGTTAGTGGTGTGACCTGGTGAACTTTTCCAGAGGCCCCCATGGCTTCCAGGTGACGGAGGGGAGAGGCCCCCCGGGGCCATCACGCACGGCTGCTCGTGACTTACATGAGGGGGACGTGGACGGGTTTGGGGGGTCTCTGGGTCGGCCCGAAGGAGTGTGTGATGTGTGAGTGAGGAACAGAGACGAGGGAGAAGAGAAGTGAGCCCTGTGGGCTACGGCCGGGGCACAGGTGGGTGATGTTGCCGTTGGCAGAGATGTGTCAGTGGGCGCAGCGAAGCCGGCCGCAGACAGCGTGATGTGGGAGGAAAAACAGACTGGCAGGTAGCTTCTAAGGAGAGGGAACCTGGACTTGATGGTCTGGGAGGTTCTCAGCCTCTCCACGTTATACACGGTGCCAGTGTTAGAGCTCATCGTCAGACAAGCTCCTCGCAGGGATCAGGGCATCAGAGAGTTCAGCGACACAGAGGGGTCTCTGAAGAGAGAGCTTGCTGCTTAGTCTCCTGCCCCATTCAGGGTGCGTCGTGGCCCTTTGGGGGCGGCTGCTTTGCTCAAAGCAGGGCCGTCAGCGGGCTGGGAAGTTCCGGTCGGCGGGTCCAGGCTGTGAGATGGGTGGGCACAGAGGTCAGCTCTCCAGAGCCAGGGCTCTGGGAGGCTGCGGGTAATGGGAGGACTGGGGGCTGATCCGGACAGGAGGCCACTGAGGGGCCAGATGAGTTTCCTGGATGGGTTGAGGCCCGTGACCCTGACTTCCTGCCGGTAGGGGTGCTACCCGGTCGCTTCCTCTGTGCCTCTGGTTCTGGTCATGCGCAGCCTGTGCAGAACGCCTCTGTCTGCTGGGCAGTTGGTCGTTCTCTTAATGACTTTGAGCATGAGTCCAGCGGTTGCCCCCTCGCCTCTCACATCCGTGCTGGATCGGTCAGCCTGCATTTCCGGCCTCGTCCTGGCCTCCCCTCCTGGACACAGCCACGGCCTTGCTGGCCGGCACTCGGGCGTGAAGCAGCGTCTAGCTTCAGAACAAGCCCCATTTGTGTCTCCTGCCACGTGGAAAGAAGGCAGAAAGCTTCTCTCGGTCATTCCTGCTGCAAACCTGTGTGCCTGGCGTGGACCGCACACACAGATGGTGATGCGTACGTGGCTCTTCCGTAGTGCCAGCGTAGAAATGTTTGGCACTGCGTCAGTTTCCTGCTGTGACAGATCACCACCGACCTCGTGGCTTACACGGTGACCGCCTGTCACCTCGCAGTTCCCTGGGTCACAAGCTCAGCCTGGGCCTCCCTGAGCCAAGGCCTGTGGTGTCGCAGGGCGGCCCCTTCAAGAGGGCCGGGCTGGAATTGTTTCCTCCCTTTTGCGCTCTTCCCCGCCTTCCTGGAGGTCATCCTGCACCTCATCACTCCGCCACCGCCTTCCACCTCCTCGCCCTCTGTTAAGGACCTGCGGCCACACTGGGGCTCCGGGGTAACCCAGGATCAGGCCCCCATCTCAGAGTCAGCTGACCACGGGTCTAGTGCCATCTGTGCCCTGGGACCCAGCACGCTCGTGGGCCCCGGGAGTCAGGAGGGCACCTCTGGGTCACTCTTCTGCAGCCGTGAGCAGCGAGCCATCGGCAGGTGCTCCCTGCATCTGAACAGTCATGTATGTGGGGTGTTTGCTGAGGCGTTGGGGTGCGGTGAGACCAGGGAGGGCTTGATTTCAGGGCTCTTTCTACTGTATGTCGCTGGGGGAGAGCAGCCTTCGCCTGTGGGACACCCACCTGCCCTGTCTGTAACGAGGTCGGCTCTCGGTTCCACTGCCTCGGCCTGCACTCGCGGCAGCCGGGGCTCGGGCCTCAGACCCGTTCTCGGCTCTTGGTTTTGCCTTTGCCTCCTCTGCCTGTGTTCCTTCCTCCCCAGCCTGTTCCACTTCCCAGACCTCAGACCCCCTTCCACGTGAGCCTCTCGTGTTGCGGGCCCGCCGCATAGCCCCGCCCTCTGCTCCTAGGATCGGCCTTGCAGCAAGTCCTGGCTGCTTTCCGTCTGCTGGCCTTTGCCTCCCACCCCCGGTGCTCAGAGAGGCCGCGTTGACCTCTCCAGGGGCCCCTCATCAAGTGCCCACGGTGGCTCGGAGACGCGTCAGGACACCAGGCTCGGGGGGGCGCCTGAGAGATTCAAGTTCAAGGCTAATGTGCGTCAAGGAGGCGGGCCTCACCCTCTGGCCCTGAGACCCGTGTCCTTGCTCAGCCTCCAGGGTCGTCCCGCATTTCTGTCATGCGGAGCAGAGGGCCAGGCAGCTAATTGACATAAACAAATGTGCGACTGGCTCATAGTTTTCTTGTGTGTTTCAGAACCTCGAAGCAGAGTGTGGATGAGGACAGGAGGTCCAGTCTGGAGGACGACGGTGGTCTGGCCAGGGCTGTCCAGCGCTACCTGCCATATCTGGAGGCCCTGTCCCGGGCTGTTGCCCCAGACGTGCGCCTCCGCACAAAGCACAACAGGCCGTCAGCCCAGGTGAGCCTCGGAGCTCCGTGGTCTGGGAGGGTGTCTTTCACCTGCCACGTGCCCTTTTCTCCAGTGTGAGTCTTTGGCATTTCCTGGTTTCTCTCCTGAGTCCCGGACTAGTATGTGGCACAGGGACGGTCAGGGCGTGTGCAGAGAATGCTCCTGGACCCTGCTCAGAGGTGCACACAACACTCCAGCAGTGGCTGCCCACCCACCGTCCACACGGAGCCAGTCAGCAGTCCAGGACCCTTAGGGGTGAAGGTCTTCAGGATGTCTTCCTTGGAGCAGGCTCGGGCGCTCTAGAAAGCCACCATCAAATACAGATAGGGCACCTACAGGCAGCAAAGAGGGTGTTTCCTCCTTTACCGCCTTTACAGCAGTGGACGCTCAGTTGTGAGGGAGCAGAACCGGGACCCTGAATTTGGTTGGGGTCAGGGGGGCCCAGGGGAGCCTGCTGTCCTGGTGAGTGAGCCCGGGACTGTGCTGGGGTCAGGGGAGCCCAGGGGTGCTCCCATCCTGCTGAGTGAGCCCGGGACTGTGCTGGGGTCAGGGGGACCCTGGGGCCCCCATCCTGGTGAGTGAGCCTGGGACTGTGCTGGGGTCAGGGGGACTCAGGGGTGCCCCCATCCTGGTGAGTGAGCCCGGGACTGTGCTGGGGTCAGGGGGACCTAGGGGACACCCCATCCTGGTGAGTGAGCCCAGGACTGTGCTGGGGTCAGGGGGACCCTGGGGGGCCCCCATCCTGCTTAGTGAGCCTGGGACTGTGCTGGGGTTAGAGGACCCAAGGGACACTTGAGCCCAGGACTGTGCTGGGGTCACACTGCCAGGCCTGCCTCTCAGGAAGCCTCTACATCCTGGGCTCGCCTGCCCTAGGTGGGCATCCTGTGTGGTGCGGAGGGTCTAGGCGCCGTGCTCTTGGGTAGAAGTTCATTTTCTACCGACACTACATGCCCTCAAGCCATTCTGAGATGCTCAAAAGGACATTTTAAAGAGACAGAATCACAAATGTCAGCTGTTTAGATGGAAAAGAATGACTACTTGTTAAACTGGACTTACCAGATTTTGACTCACCTGGAGAGAGCAGGGACAGTCAGAACCAGGGGCCTCATTCATGCATCCCGAGGAGGGGGTTTGGGCAAAGTGCTGAAGTCCAGGGTGATCGTGGACATGTTGGGTTTTGGCAGTGATGTGCACACTTTTTTGCTGGACATTAGTTATGTCCACTGGGATTTGACATATTTTCCTTTCTATGAGTGACGCATGACTGAAGGTCCCTTTCCTCTGAGGCTCTGCTGGGGTTTCCTCAGAAGATTTTCCCCAGAAAATATGGGGGATGCAACGTGTGTCCCCTTTTCAATTATTTTCCTGTCAAGAAGCCACTGAAGTGATTAAAGCCCGCCCTGGGCTGAGACTGTGTGCAGCGCCCATGCAAGGTCCTTTCGAGGGCACACTGCTGATGAGGCCCGAGTCACCTGAGGACAGCAGTGGACTCTGAGCGGGCACGTCAGAACTGGTGCTGCGGCCCCGCAAGGTGAGGTCAAGTTAGGTGTGGGCTGAGGTGCAAGGTTGGTTCAGTTCTGCATCTTATGGGCAGAGCCCAGAGAAAGGACGTCTGTCGTCCGGGCTTCTCTAGGGTCCTGTTACTTGTGTCAGCCCCTCCTCGAGGTCCTTCACTGTCCAGCCCTCGTTTCACAGTCACATTGGGATACAGAGGCCCTGTGGGGAGTCCTAGCACAGGGCGCCTGCTGAGGCCATGGGGTTCCAGAGCCCCTAGGCCACTTTGAGAGGCTGCTGGGAGCTCCTGCACAGTCACATTTCTGTCCTGGATCGTGGGAATGTGTTTGCCCAGTTCGTGGCATTTGCCATAACGGATTCAGTCCTCACAGACGAGCCCCTAGCAGGAGAGAGTAAGATAATGCAGGGCGGCCCCCACGCTGCAATCGGCCAGTCCCACTCCCGCCTGGACCCTTGGCCGGCTTCTCATTGTGGGCCGTAACCCCATCTGAGCCGGATCCACTTAACACTTTTTTCTAGATGTTGAACTTAAGATTTTTTATTCATTTATTGAGACTGAGCACTTTCTATGAGCCAGATGCTCAGCTGGATACCGTGGAGTGAGAGGTACAATTGTCAAGGACCTTTTCCTGGGTGTTGGCCGGGGGCCAGACATGGTGGGCGAGATTCTGGACACTCTGGAGGGCATTCAGAACCAGTTCCCACCAGTGCCGTGTGGCCTCGGGGAGGCCACTCAGCCTCTCTGCCCTCGGGTCCTTGGCCGTGAAGTTGGGCAGTAAAACGGTCCTAGAGTCACTGTGAGGAGAAGCGAGACAATGCACATAGAGGTCACAGCAAAGGCTTGAGTCAGGCCATTGTTAGTCCTAACCTGTCTGCAGAAACACCGTGAATGTAGGTCTGGAAACCGCCTGCTGGTTCTTGCGGGAGCCCTGTCTCCCGAGGAGACCGCAGCTGAGCTCTGGGTGCCCAGCCCCGCAGAGCGCCCAGAGCCCGAGCGACTCACCTGTTGACTTACTCCGCAGTGCTGGGGAAACCAGCTTCTCCCAGTCCCGAGGATGGGAGACTGGAATACACACAAATGTGAGATCACTCGTTTGTCCTCCTCCTTTGTCCCCCGATGTGTCTTTATCAAAAGGAACATGAAGCCTCATGCTCAGCCTTGGCTTCTGTAATGGAGACGTTGCGTCGCGTCCCTGGGTGTGGGACCCAGAGATGGTTGTGGAGGCAGGAAGGGCAAGACGGTCCTTACAAGTTCCCGAGACCCAGGAGAAGCTTGAAAGCAACCTGCCGACGTTTCTCTGGGAAGCGGCGCCCGTCCCTAACCAGTCTGCGGCCTTCTGTGCCGGGGACAGAAACGGAGCAGGAAGGCACACAAGCTGGAGCCCAGGGTGTTGGCAAAGCTTCATCAGGCGCCCGCCGGTGCCGCGGGGCCTCATGCTCATCCTGAACCCAGCACCATGTTTCCCCTCCTGCGTGGCCATCTCCTCACTCAGCTACACGCTGGGATGACCGTCAGTTTAGAACAGAAGTTGTTGCTCCTCGGACAAGGACAGGCATGGACGGCCTGGGTCCTCTGCCATACTGCCTTGCTGTCCGCACCTGCTGTGGGGTAACCTAAGAGTGTGACATCAGGGACTCTGAGACTGTCACGTGGTCTATGCCGGCAGTGTTGGGGGCAGGGGAGCCGTGGCAGAGCTGGGGCTGGGGGTGTGACCCCCCCCAGGTGGGTGAGTGACTCTGCCAGAGCCGCCCAGTGTCCTATTGGGCCTGAGGTTGGGGGGGTTGAGTCTGTAGCCCCCAAACGCTGGTCAGCGGGATTTGCAGCAGAGTCCGTCCAGCCCCGGCTCACTTACCTGGCGACTCTGACCCCGAGCATCTGGACAGGCCTCCCCATTCTGCACGAGAGTGTGACCTTCCAGAGCCCTGAGGCTGTGGGGTCAGTGCCTGTGACTCTACCCTGGGGCCCTCGGAGGCACAGGACGACCGGCATCCATCTCAGGAGAGAGGGTCTGGCGCTCGCATCCCCACACACTCCATCCGTCTGACTCTGTCTGCCGAGCACGACTCGCATAGTCCTTAACCGCCCCCGGCAAGATGGCCACACACTGTGGTTCATCCGGGCAGGCCTCTCCCTCACACGCGTCCCGGGTGGGGTGCTGGACCCTGTGGCCCCCCTGCCATGCGGCCACTCCAGCACAACAGTAACGAGCTGATTCAGAACATGAGCACTTGGTGGCATTTTGGGCTTAGGCTTTTTTCTTCTGTGTTGAGATAGATGGTTCTCCGTATTAAAGACTGCACGAGAACCTAGAACTTGTTATTTTTTCTGTCCAGTGTCCTCTCTCTAATAAACAGAGACTGGATAAAACACAGGAAATACATAATCAGATGTTTTCAACGCTGCTGTGCAGACGTTTTTGCCACCTTGCGGGCTATCAAACAAATATCAAGAAAGTTGACTTAACTCCAGCCATACGGATAATTGTAGCATAGACGTGGATTAAGCCCTCCAAATGAAAAGCAGAGATGTTCAATTTTTTTTAACTTTTTAAAAAACTCATTTATTTATTTTGAGAGAGAGAGAGTGGGAGTGCACATGCACATGAGCAGGGGAGGGGCAGAGAGAGAGGGAGAGAATCCCAAACAAGCTCTGTGCTGACACAGAGAGATCATGACCTGAGCTGAAACCAAAAGTTAGACACTTAACCAAATGAGCCACTCAGGCACCCCCAGAGATGTTCAAATTAATAAAAACAGAAAACAGATAACTATGTTCTACTAAAGCCAAAACACATGATATTAGAAAGACATACATAAGTTGGAAGTAAAAGCATGGAAAATATACACAATGGAAACTCTAAATATCAGAAAGCTGCTGTGATGATGTTAATATTAATCACAGTACACTTCAAGACAATTAGCATTATCAGAGATAGAGCATTTTATAACAACCGAATGATCAATTCATTAAAATGACATAAAATCTTTTCTATGAGCCTAATGTCAGCACTTCAAATACATAAAGCAAAAATGCAAGAATACTAAAAAGAGAATTATGCAAGTCTACAATCATTTTTAGAGATTTTAACTCTCCTCTCTCAGTAACTTCTTATACAAATAGGTAAAATAACATTAAGGATATAGAAGATTTGAACAATACCATCAACAACTTAACCTGACTGATATTGATAGAATGATAGTATCTAAAAACTGCTGAATATACATTATTTTCAAGTATACATAGAATATTTACCAATATAGATCGTGTGCTGGACCATAAAATAATAAATATCAAAGGATTGAAATCATACAAAGAAAGATAAAGGAAAAGAAAGCTTTAGATCATTATTCCTCAGAAATATAGAAGTAAAAATTATAGATAAATTTTAGCAAGCAAATCCAACATTATATGAAAAAGCATAATACATGATGATATAAGGAGATTGTTTACATATGAAAATTAGTCAGTGTAACTCACCATATTAACAAGAAAAAGGAAAATTGTATGATAGTCTTAAAAGATGCAGAAAAAGCATTTGACAAAAGTCATCATCAATTCATGGTAGAAATCTACAACTAACATCACACTGAATGAGGAAGGACTGAATGCTTTCTACCTAAAATCTGGAATTCGGCAAGGAGGTCTGCTCTTGCCTCTTCAGTACTGGGGGTTTTAGCTAGTGCAATAAAGTAAGAAAAAAATAAAAGGCATGCAGATTACATGACCACCTTTGCAGAAAATTTGGTGGAATCTACCAAAAAAGCTACTAAAACTAGTAAGTGAGCATAGTAATGCCATAGAATACAAAGTCAATGTACAAAAATCAATTATATTTTTCTATATAACCACAAACAATTAGATATTAAAATTCTGAAAAGTTACTTACAGTAGCATCAAGATTGTGAAGCAATTAGAGAGAAATCTAAGAACATGTGTAAGGATTTGTACACTGAGAATTAAAAAAAAAAACATTGATGAGAGTAAAGAAACTCTAAATTAATGAAGATATATATATACCATGATCGTGTGTCAGAAGGCTCAAAAGTGTTAAGGTCCCCCATACTGATGTATAACTATGACAGCAAAGTACAATCCATAAGAAAAAAATTGATAAATTGGACTTCATAAAAATTAGGAATTCTCTTCTTTAAAAGATAATGAATGATAAGTGAGTGAAAAGACAAGTCACAGGCTGGGAAGAAATATTTGCAAATAATACACCTGAAAATACTTTTCTCTACAATGTATAAAGAACTCTCAAAACTTGTTAAAAAGAAAGAGAGGAGGCAAATAAAGAATTGAGCAAAAGATTTGAAAAGACATTTCACCAAAGAAGATAAATGGGTGGCAAATAAACTCATTGTTAAATGTTCAACATCATTGTTTATCAGGGAAATAAAAATTAAAACCATGAGGAGATGCCATCACATGCCTACCAGAATGACTGAAATTTAAAAGACTGAGCACACCATATGTTGGCAGTGGGGTAGAGGGACTGGAACTCTCATATTCCGCTGGTGGGAACGTAAAACAGTGTAGCTACTTTGGAAGCATTTGCAGTTTCTTAAGAAATTAAACATATGCTGCTCCATGATTTAGCCATCCCACTCGTGTCCAAGATACATCAGAGCTTTGTCCTTTCGGAGATGGTATGTGAATATTCATAGCAGCTGTAATAGTAATTGCCAACAACTGGAAAAACGCAAATGCCTATCAACGAGTGAATGAATAAACAAATTGGGTTTGATCTATAAAGTGGAATGCTACTCAGAAATAAAAACGAATGAATTACTGATGCATGCCATAGCATGGGTGACTTTCCAAATAATTATGCTGACTGAAAGACAGGAAAAAAGTACATACTTTTATAATTTTATTTATACAAAATTTTACAGAATACGAACTAGTGTATGAGTTGCAGGAGGAAATCTGTCGTTGCCTGATGATGTGGGAGTGGAGGGCAATTGGAAGGAACTGTTAGGGGACGAGCACACTCCTTGGGTGACAGTTATGTTCGTTGCTTTAACTCTGGAGATGGCTTCATAGGTGTATGGTTGTGTCCGCATAAATGTGTACTATTTATTGTGTGTCAATCACACCTTACTAAAGATGGAAAAGAAAAAGATGAGCAAGCCAACACAAAATGTGTAAAAGTTTTTAACGCTTTATTAAAAAAGATATACAAAGGCCAGTGAGGGCATTAAAGGTGTCAAATATGATTATTCTTTGGGGGAAATACAGCATAACACGCTGAGGAACTGCTACTTTGTGTCCATTAGATGGGCCAAAATTAACAAAAAAATAACTATGATACCACTGTTACAGCCACCATTTGGCAGTTTCTTTACAATTGAACATTCACCTGTCTGTGACGTAGCGAGAGAAAGGAAAGATGTGTTCACAGGAAGACTTGCATGCAGCTGCCCATGGCGGCAGCTTCCTAACAGCCCCGGACTGGGAAGCAGCCAGGCATCCACCAGCAAGCCCGTCTTCTCCTCCATTTCTGAAGAGGTGCCGCCTGAGGAAATTGAATTTGGTGACTCAGGTTCCCTCCTGCCCTCTTCTTAGCTGTTCCACTGGGAATAGCATGTGCAAAGGTGCTGAGCTGTGAGGACCGTGGCCACGACATTGTATCTGAACCACATCTGTGATGCTCATTTGATCTAAAAGTTGCCTTCTCAAGCTATTGTTTCTCCTGACCTTCGGTGGGAAGCTGGGATCGTACGGTAGAGCTGTTCTTGGGGTTTGTGCCCGATATGCAGGAAGGGGTTAATCATAGTTACTGTGAGTACCACCCCCCATTCCCTGGTAGGCCCAGCCCTCTCCACTTACCGAGGCTCCAGTCAGTTTGGGGCTGAGCTCCGTGGGCAAACCAGCCTGTGTGTCACTCACTTGTTCATCTGCTCACCCAGTAGGCGGAGCATCTGAGGTGTGACAGTCGCGAGGCCTGGAGACCAATCTGTGACCTCACGGGGAGTGATCACGCACCGACAATCCCTCCCAGACCCCTGCCCTGTTTATTTCCTGGGTCCGTGTTTCTGCCTTCCAGCCTGCTGAGCCCCGTGCCAGATCCTGCAGCCGGCCTTGCCCTTGCACAGCTGGCTTGCTGGTAGGAGAGGTGGGTGTGTAGACATACACAGGAAGCCACAGAGAAGCTTTGTGAGAAGTCGTTATTCGTTGTTTTTCTTTAGTGTTGCATTCTGTATGGGCAGAAGGCATTCTCCTTTTTCTTTCTCTTTTTGATCTCACGTCACCATGTGTGAGAAGCTACTCAGGCACTCTCGAGAGACGTTCACCTCTTCCATCGGGACTCTTTGGAGCTGATGGGACAGACGGACAAAAAGCCACAGCCTCGTCATGTCAGGCTGCATTGTACTTTCTGTAGACTCACGTTTATGAGGATGAGAAGTTCCCCGAGACCTTCAGTTTGGAGAGGGACACCGAGTCTGAGAAAGATGGAGTGAAATGCCTGCTTTAAACACTTACTTGGTAGAACTGAAATCGGAACCCTGAGATTCTTGCCCAGCCTTTTCATGTTTATTTTTTATGCCAAATGCAAGCCCACCGAGTTTACTCCCCCAAACTCTGCGGAGCAGCAGACGGACTGCAGGGCGAGCCCGCTCCTTTCTATAGCGCAGCCTGAAGCCAGACGCCCAGGGCTGTGTCCCAGCCTTGGTTCTCACTTGCCAGAACTCTATTGGCTTCGTATCCAAAAAATGCTGTAGTTTTGTGTACGCCATAGGCTTTTGAGAAGATCAAAAAGAAATAACACCAAAGAACAGCCTGGCACCAGCACTCAGAAAACAGGACCCATTTTGTGATTGTGATCCTGATGTCCTCCTGGTGGTTATATTAGCCAGTGGGCCTCTGATTTCATGCCTGGTACTTATCCAACATGGGTAGAAAATGGATCACAAGTCTCTGCTTCAGTCCATTCCTTTTGCCTGTTACTTGCTGAGTCTGGGGCTGTATGTAGGACAAGGTGCAGACCAGAAGGACAGCAGGTGCAGCAGGAATGACAGAAAGAAGAGGCAATGTGGGGGGATAGAGAGGCGAGGCGATGGCGCTGGCTTCATGTCGTCAGCTGTCTCTAGAGCCATTCCAAGCTAGCATAGCGCAGTATCACTGTAGATATACATCACTTACAATCCACACCTCATGTTGCTGTCAGCTTTCTGCATAATTCGTTGATCCTGAGTTTAGAACTTAACATCTCTTCAACTACGTGGCTTTTGTGAACTCTGTAAAAAGTGTTTGGAGACTGATTTTTCTAACTGAAAGTACTACGTCTCAGCTGCAGAGAAAGACCAGTGTCTGTCCCTAAGCTCCCCTGAAGGCAAACATTTCTTTTGTCTTGGCAACGATGCCGTCAGTAAGAATGACACCTCCAACCTATTCCCTGCACACGGGGCAGGCTGGACACTTAGAGCCTGAACACCTTGGCAGGACATCCTTCTCTCTGTGTTGAGAGGTAGGGAGGGGGGGAGTGTCGGAGGGAGAGAGGGAGGCAGAAGTGGGCGAAGAAAGGAGGGAGAGAGGGAGGGGGAGGGAAGGAGAGAAAGAGGGAGAGTCAGGAGTGGAGAGGGATAGAGAAAGAAACAGAAACAGAAACAGAGAGACAGAGAAACAGAGACAGAGATAGAGGGAGAGGAAGAGACTTGATGACTCCCCCGAATCATCCTCCATGGCCTGAGCACAGAAAGGCACAGAGAAGTAATCCCATCTCTACATTAATGAATTGCAGGTGGAGGGTTCCTACGAGGCTCCCAGATCTGGCCACATCCGATGGCATTATGGGGTCATCTCATCAGGAAGCCTGTGGACAGCCCCATTGCTGTGTGTTTCGTCACCGGCAGTAAGCATGTCTTGATCAATGTGCTTGTCAATGCTGCCTTCGGGCTGTGAGACAACCTGGAGAAAATGTTTGTTCTGTGGTCAAAAGATGACCCAATTTGAGTTTCCTAATTTGTGTTGGATCCTTGGCATAAGAGAATATCTGATAAGCATTAGTGGCCAGCGTGCAGACATGAGTCTCCTCCACTCAGTGTTTGCACGTGGGGCTCCGAGGGCCCCGAGGCCTTCCTGGCAGTCTGAACTCCTAATTTTACAGTGTGGGGCTGGAGTGGGCAGACTTCCATGAGAGGAAGGAGGCCTGGCTCTTAGCTCTGGTCCCCTGGTCCTGGGGAGGCTGGGGGTATAGGGAGCATCCATGGCTGTTTCATTGTTTGGCAGATAGGGGTGCAGTGCAGCCTGCGGCTCTTAGGAAGTGTGTCAGCTGGCTCCAGGCGGCAGCCCTGATTTCCCCTCTTCCTTCCAAATTGGTATCACTAAACCTCTTTAATAATATGCTTTCGATTATAGTTACATACGTCTGTGACATAACCCCCATTGCAGTCTGCAATTTGTTTGAAGACAGGTCCATGTTTGAGACAGTCTTCCCCCACAGAATGTAGGCCAGAGCTTGGCACACCGCATCACTGGTGCTTGGGATGTGCTGATGGCAGTGAGGATGGTGATGGCGGTGATGAAGGTGATGGCGGTGAGGGAGGTGACGGTGGTGAGGGAGGTGATCATGCTCATAGTGACGATATTGATGGTGATGATGATGTCGGTGGGGATCATGGTGATAGACGTGATGCGACCGCCTACCATGTATCAAACTTCTCTGAGCCATGTGCTGAGCACTTTAACTCACCTTTTTACTCCCATCCTTTTACCTGCTTTAAGAAAAAAAGGAACTATATTCCTAATTTTGAAGGTAGTAAAAGTGAAGCGCAAGGAGGTTGTCCAAAGCTATGCAGGTTCCACAGAGCTGTGCTGACAGGATCAGGCCAGTCTCCCCAAAGAGCCTTCTTTCCCTGTGGTTTTATCCAGTGTAGAAGGTGTGGGTGAGCGGGTGAGCAGACTCTACTTCTCATGTGGCCACACTGTGGGTTAAGGAATGTGCCTGGAGGAATAGAATTTCGGGGTAAATTTTATCAACTGTGGCAGTTCTCAGATGCCTCGTATACAGTGTACTTACCATACCACGGATTCCCACACTAGATTTCTCTAGCATGTGTACCAAGAACCAATGTACCAAAACTGGCCACGCCATGTGTTGGACAGTGGCGAATTGTTATACTTTTAGGCTGCTAATTTCCGGATTGGGGCGACTAAAGTCCTAAAAATTATTCAGCATTATTTTAGGGAACCTGACATCATAAATTTGTTGAATTGAGGCTTAAAACTTCTTCGGGGGGGGGGGGTGGTTTATGCTCAGTTCATCTGTGGACTTCCTCCTGCTTTAAAGAAAATGAAGGCCTAAGGAGGTAAAGTAGATAATAACCCCAACGATACTAGTGGCAGTAGCCATTAACACGCTGTGCCAAGCAAGTGTTATCATCCCCGTTTTACGGATGACTTGGAGATTAAATACTTCGCCAAAGCAAAGCTCACTAGGTTTGTGAGATCAGAGGTGTGAGCCAAACCCAGGCAGCCTTGCCCCAGAATCCAGCCCCGCCTACTAGTCTCTCCTTCAAGACTTGAAGCCACACAGAAGGAGCCGCCACCAGAATACACTTCCTGCCGATCTCCCACTTCCCAGGACTCCTGGTTATTTGGTGGCACCCTCGCCTGGGCCACAGTGAGCTCCCCTGAGGACACCATCGTGCTGGCCTTCATTTACAGAGGACCTGGGATGATTTGTAAAAACTGATGCTTTCCTATGATTTCTACAGTTCACCTACTGAAATATTCTTTTTCCCTCTTTACCTTAATTTGGTTCACAGCATAAACAGACCCAAAGTAGGTTGTTTATCCCATTCCACTGCACAGGTTTCATTCAGGAGTGATCCACTGTGCACTGTGTTCAGCCTGGTTTGTCCTTTACCAGGGGCTTTCCAGTTCGACCATAATTAGAGGCTCTTTGAGCAGAAGTCCTCGGTTAGGCTGCATTCATGGCAAAAAGAGGAGAGAGGCTTGTGGGCACATTAATGAGGCATTTGGAGGCCTTCCCTAGCCCCCAGCACTATGACCTGACCAGGTGTTTGGAGACAGCCTTTCTGAACGGGAGTTCAGCCTGGGCTTAAGATTGACACTTACACCCAATTTGTGGGAAAATGCTGGAGGGGCTATTTGTGTGGTAGCATTTTATTTTTCTCTCCCTTTCTCTAATGAATCTTCCTTTCTCTTTTCTAAAGGAAAAGCAATTGGTTTCAGCTAGTACTTGGACAACATTAAACAATTTGGATGACAGCTAAAATCACATCATTTTAGAAATAAAAGCAATCTTAGAGATAATGTCCAGTCTCCTTCTTTGACAGATAATTGAGTCTCCAAAGGTCAAGTGATTTGCCCAAGTTCATATGTGAGAACAACAACTTAGAACCCTTATCAACCCTAGTTTTCTGACTTCTAACTTGCTACACCAAAGTCTATCCTGGAATCCTGAACCCAAATATTTTTGAAAATAGCCAGACTTGGGAGTCTGAACCATTTGTCTTAAATTCAGTGATGGCTGCACATCTTAACTAGATCCGAAGGTCTACTCCCTATTGACTCAACATTGATGTTGTGGCCCAAGCGAGGTGCACTTAGAAAATGTGAATGGGCAAGATTTTAAAATTTTATGGTTCGTGGGCCCATTCCACACCACGGAGGGAGCTCGGAGTAAGCCTCAAGGACAGCCATAACTTTTCTGAGAATCTCCAAGTTGGAAATTTCCGTGTTTGTCCATGAAACCCTGATGGTTCCACAGAGGTAGAACACTGAAATTTCTAACACTTTTGTAGCTATTCCGGAGGGGAGGACAACTGGGCCTTGGGGTGTCTAGTGGCAAAACAGTCTGTTTCCTCCCGGGAAAATGGGCTCAATGAATAAGGGGGACTTACAGGTGGAGGCTCAATGAAAGACCATGTCGGTCAGGCCACGGATTTGATGTTACATATAATTGTTAAGAGAAAGCCTGGCAGCTTTGATGTTTCAGAATATTGCTGTTAAAGGAATAGGCTATAAAGGTGATTCCAATAATCAGTAAAGAAAGGAGTTGTCGTGAAATAAAGACGGTAAGACAGGCAATATAGGTGCTTCGATCGTGGATGGAGAGATACTTTTGCAACAGTTCACACCAATTCAGGTGATGGAATCGGGCAGACATTTCTCCAAGGAAGACAAGGAGTCCATGACATCATTAGCCATCAGGGAAATGCAAATCAACACCCAGTGAGCTACCACTTCACACCCACTAGATGGCTGTAAGGAAACAGGTGGCCAATAACAAGCGTTGGCGAGGAGCTGTTGAAACCGGATTCCTCACACGTTGCTGCTGGGAATGTAAAACGGTGCCGCCATGTTAGAAAACATTCGGGCAGCTCCCAGCAGGTCAAGTGTGGAGTTACCATACTACCCAGCAATTTCACTTCCGGGCATGAACCCAAAAGAATTGGAAACATATGTCCCCCCAAAACTTGTAAATGAATGTTCATAGCACTGTTATTCATAATGGCCCAAAATGAGAAACCACCCAAATGTCCACCAGCTGATGTGTAAACAAAATGTACTGCGTCTTTAAAACAGTGTTTTCCAGCTGTGGGAAGGCATGCGGCACTGATGTGTGGATGCACCTCAAAAACATCTAAGTGAAAGAAGCCAGACACAAAGGCCACATGTTGTGTGATTCCATTTATATGAAATGTCTTAAACAGACCAGCCCATAGAGACAGAAAGTAGATTAGTGGTTGCCTAGGCTTCGGGGAGGAGGAATGGGGATGAGCACAAGGTTTCCGTCGGGGTGGTAAAAAACGTTCTGGAATTAAAGTCACTGTTGATGTTCACACTACTCTGGAGATACTAAAACACTGAGTAGGATGTATTTTGTGGTATGTGAATTATATCTCCGTAAAGCTGCTATTAGAAAACCACAACAATACAAATATGGGCCATAGAACTCGGTCTATCAGTGGAGTGAAAATTTGGGTGTGCATTTCAGAAATGTCGGTGCTGTTTCGTGCCTTGAAAATTGAGGTCAAATGTCCTTTCGACTGGCTGACATGGAGACTCACCTGCTATTGTTCTGATCTTCGGCTCCTGCAGGGTGAGGACCCCCTTGCTGACAGCGTGCTGACCTTCATGGCGCAAACGTCTGCTCTGACCTATGCTCCTGGCCCTGGGGCAGACTACCCTGGGGGCCGCCCACTGCGGACCCCTGGCAGGCTGCAGCCTGACGAGCTCAGCCCCAAGGTGGATGGCAACGTCAATAGGCAGAAACTGATCGCTGCGCTGGGCGCATATGCGGCTCGGAAGCCCCCGGCGCCCCACGGGGAAGGTGACCCGTGGCCACGAAACCCACTGCATGCACCGTGGAAAACACCAAGGGTCCTTTCGGCGCCGGTGGAACCCCGGAAGTGGCCTTCGCCTCCAGGAGACCCCAAACTGCCCCAGGCCATGAGCGATGGTAAGTTAGCCTCCACCAATCCCCGGGTTTTTGTTGTTTTTGTCTTTCTGGCCCCTGCCCAGGGCCAGTCCTTTCCACTCTACACATCCTTTGAATGGCTTCTGATGCATCAGTGCTGCCCCCTAGGTCATGGCTGCAGCCAGTGCAGCGAGAGAAAGGGCCTCGGGCACCCTCCTGTGCCTCTGGTGCTCTGAGGAGAGAAGGTGGTTGTATTCATGCCAAGAGAATCCAGCCGTGGTGCTGAAGGGAGAAAAGGGCCCTCCTGGGGTGGAAGGGGCCACAGTGTTTAGACCCCCACCCTCTCAGAGTCAGCTTCTTTCATCATTGATGAAGATGCTGAAACATGTTGAGGAACAATGGCCAAGTCTGACCCCAAATTATGCTGGCCACAGAACATTGTGGAAAACTGAACATGAACGCTTGTGGATTCGGCATATGTCATGCCTCAGCACTCCTTATGGTCAGACTCGGGGTCACGTCACATATTTATCGTTGTTTGACTGTCCCCAGAAGAGCCCAGTCTGACACGGATACCCCTCACGACGCAGTGCAGGCACCGTGGGGCCTTCAAAGTGACTGAGCCTCAGCACGGCAGCTTCAGGGCTCTTCCGTGAGTCACGCCCTGCTGTGGTCGTCCCACAGGGATGCGGTACTTACTGGTTCCTCTGCCTCTGTCAGGTGCAGAGGGGTCCCTTGTATTTATCTTCTAGCAGCCTTTTTCAAAGACCATAAAATAGAAAGTGAGATTCTGATAAAATATGATTTCTTCTTTGAAGATATACAAATAATAAAATCAAGCAGATAACAGGTTTTTTTAATTGACCGAGAATCACATTAATGTTAGCATTCTATTTTCTATAAGTGATGCCTTAATTGGATTTGTTCTGACAGCCTTCTTTTCTACATATTGCTGCTTTTCAGCTAAGTAGCTTGCTTGTTCTCTCTCTCTCTCGGTCCACAAAGCCATTATGGCACCTTCTAAATGGAAGGAAAACAAAGTTATAATTACAGGGAGGCGGCATGTGTGGCCATTACTAATGCTTTCTTCTCCTTCTTGTCTTGGGAAAGAAAGCTGTATGAGAAAGAAGACTGCGCTTGCCTACCAATTGTTTGCACATAAATACCCACTGGTGTGTCTGGCACTGCTCTGCAGGAGGCTGCTGCTTGGGGGGGGGCACCTCTCTCTCCAGCATGTTCTCCTCTGGGGGTGTTTCTCCTCTGCGCAGCTGTGAGAAATTCCTTTTACTGGCCCTGCTGCCTTCTGCAACTCCCATAATCCCTAGACTCTGCCAGTGGCCTTCAGCTGCCAATTTGGCCTTCACTTGTCATTGCCTTTCCCATCTTCCCCAGCTCAGTGTCACCCGGCACCTCTGCTATGAGCACACTGCAGAAAGTCACCCCCAGCCACTGGGTGGTGGCCAAGCAGTGGCCTCTGCTGGGACTTCTGGGCCCTCTCCATGGTGCTTACCGCCCCCTTCCCATCTTCTGCTGGCTGCCCCAGCTTATGTAACCACCCCTTCCTTCTCTGTCTCCTTTCCCATCTCCCACAACTTAAAACAATCCCTTTTATCAACTACTTCTGTCCTAGCTATTGGCAATGGGAAGCCTCTACGAAAGAGACTTCAATGCACTAGAGAGCCAGGTGTGCTCACAGAATACGACCGGCTCCACGTGTCTGCTAGTGTTCAGGAGCCTCTGTCTCCCCGTCACTTGGTACCTTCCCATTCTTCTTGACGTGCCCTGAGGCACAGGTCTTTGGGGAAATCCTCTTTGATCTCCATTCTCCAATGACCGTTATTAACTGCATAATTTCATTGGCAGTTTTTTTCTGTGCTAACTTGCGATGTTGGCCATCCCTTCATGTATACTGTCTTCCCAGCTGCACTTTATGCTTTAAAAGGAGACATGTAAAATGTCAATCACAAAATAAATAGGGTATTGTTAAATGAACCCTGGGCATGGCATCACTGGGCTTCAGCAAAAGGCAGCTCCTGGCCTTTCCTGCCACTTCTACGCCCCCACCACCTCCCCATTATCAAGTGGTTTCATCATTGTATTGCTGGCAGATGAGAACTCTTGTATAAACCTAACCACAATAGTTTTATCACACATTAAAATTAATAGTAATGTCTTAGTGTTGTGATCTAATCGGCGCTCACATTTCTCAGTCGTCATAAATTTTCTTTACAGTTGGTTTTTTTGAAGTTCAAAAGAAGAGCCATTGCCTTGGTGGGTCTGTCTGTTCAGCCCCTTTAGATCTCACAAGGGTTCTCTCTCTTCTTCTTTGCTTGTCTCGTGGGGTTTTCACATTCTGGATTTTGCTGGTGCATCCTGATGATAGCATGTCCCTGGTTCCTGTTTCCTGTGCTCTGTACTTTCTGTAAGCCTGCAGTGTAGGAGCTAGCCCAGCCCAGAGGTCTGACCATGGTGTTAACTGTTCAGCAACGAGGCTTCAGAGGTGGTGACAGGGTGCTTTTCTGTGAGGGGGACACTGTCTTGCTGTGTCTTGTGTTAGCATCAGCAGCTGGGGCCACTCAGCCTCCCTGGCAGACTTCAGCTTGGCTCTTTGAAGTGTTCGATCTCTCAGCAAGATGAGCTGCTACCCCACCGCAGAGGAGAGGCTCCTGGAACCTTGTGCCTTCACCCGAGCACATCTCACAGTCTGCAAGTACATGTTTGTGCGACTGTTTGACAAATGTTTGTCCCCCCCTCCCCCCCCCGTAAACCATCAGCTTAGGAAGATGACACACGGCCTCCTTGTCACTGTCCCCATCCCAGCACCCAGCACCCAGCGTGTGCCTGGCAAAGTGTCTGCTGAGTGAATGAACCAGTGGATTCTTCCACACAAATGGCCTCATTTGATTTTCATGTCACCGTTATAGGGCGGTATTATTTTCAACCTCATTTTCCTGATGAGAAGCTGCAGCTCAAAAGTATAAATGATGGCACTCACCCCCACTGTCAGATCACTTAAGACGAAGTTGGAGCTCAGAAGAGGCAATCGTAGAACATTTAGATTTAAACACAATTTGCTTTGTCACTCTGGCTAATTGCTCCTGGACTCCAGTTCAAGCAAGCATTCAGCTCCCAAGTTCAGCTTTTTCTGCTCAGTGTGTACAAAAGTATGTTCCTGGCCTCTAGAGGGGGCAGAGTGGAAAAGGTCACTGAGGGGCAGGGTGTCAGCCGGTGTAGGACGGGTAAAGATTTCTCTTCTTACATATTTAATGAAAAAGAACGAGAAAACAAAAGGCCGACTTTCCTCTAAATTTGCAGTCCAGGGGCTTCCTGAAAATAACTCTTGGACTCTGTGCACTGGGATTTAATTGGCGTTCGATAACAGCAGACACCCGGGTGGGCCATTTCACGTCACTGCCTGAAAAACTGCCCCTACCATTTGGCCACCCGTCTGCGGTCCCTGTGGAATGTACAGGTGGATTCAGTGTGCCGTGAGCACAGAATCCCTAGGCGCAGTCCTCTGCACCAACCCAGCTGCACCTTGGAAGTGACAGCAAGAGAGTGGGAAGGGAGGGGTGGAGGGCTGCCGTGCCCTCAGGATGGTCAGCCTGGACAGCTGGCTATCCCAGACGCCCTGAGGGCTGCTACCTGGAAGGGCGACCCTGTGGTCACGCGAAGGGCAAGGAGCTCCCATGTGACGCCGAGAAGGCTCTGTCCTTCTGCGGCATGATCGAATCCCGCTTGTGACACCGTCTCACATGCAGCCACAGGAAGACCCACCCGTACCCGCCCCCAGAGAAGTGCTCAATAAATTGAGTTACTGACTCAATGTGTACGGCAGATGTTCATTTGGTAAAAGCTTATCATAGAAAAGACACCTCTCTCTTCATTTATTTATTATTTACACCCTATCTTTTTTAAAAAAGCTTTAAAGCAGTGCCAACTCGCAAGAAAGAGCTGTGTGAAATGGGGTGATGGGGGACAGGCGGCAAACCGTGTGCCGTGTGTGGATTCGGGCTGCACCGAATGCGGCCTCTCCGGTGTAAGGTGAAGCGCTCCGGCTGCCGCCCGTGTGTGCGCTCCTCCGTCGATGCTGTTCCGGAATTTCCAGATCAGTTTGAGTGGGGATCAATTTGTAAATGATTACTTGTGCTGTTTACCAGTTGTAAAATGACAAATGGCCACTCTGAAAAACTTGGGCGATAGGTGTGCAGAAAGAAGTAGACAAAAGTCACTTCAACTTACCTCCCGGGTGAGCGCCACAGGCTCGGCGTGCCTTCCTCTGCGGCCGTGTGTGTGTCGCAGTCCCCCTCTGAGCAAGGGGAGCGGGGTGTCGCCGTCCCTTTAATGTGTTCACCGGGTTAGTTCTTCCTCCAGCCTGGGATTAGTCTCAAGCCAGCCCCGTGAATTCCACTCACTCTTATGTAACATATAGTTCCATGCCCACTTTTTACATTAAAGTTTTTAGAAATTGTGGTAAAATACACATGACCTAAAACTGACCATCTTAACCATTTTAAGTGCACAGCTCAGTGGCGTTAAGGACATACATGCTGTTGTGCGGCTGTCCCCGCCACCATCTCCAGGACATTGTCCTCTTCTCAAACTGAGACTCTGTCCCCATTAGACACTAACTCCACTCCCCTCCCCAGCACCCAGTGCCCATCCTCTGCTCTCTGTCTCTATGGACCTGATGGCTCGCGGGACCTCATAGAAGTGAACTCACAGGGCAGTGGTCCTTCTGTGACTGGCTTGTCTCCCTGAGCATCACGTACTCCAGGTTTGTCCGTGCTGCAGCGGGTGTCAGGATTTCCCTCCTTTTCAAGGCGGAATGATATTCGACTGTATGGGTAACACCATATTTTGTCAGTCCGTCAACGGACGCTTGGGTTGCTTCTGTCTTTTGGCTGTTGTGAATGCTGTTGCTGTGATTGCCGTATGCCCAGAAGTAGGCTACCACTCTGTGTGTGTGTGTCCTTCAGATATCCCATCCAAAACCAATGACCCATGCACGTACCCATACAGCTGTGTTTTTAAGTAGAGGCATAATCATCTAACCATCACGGTATGTAAGTACCACAATACATTTAAATCAGTTCTATGTCTCTATACAGTTGACTCTTGAACAGCGTGGGAATTAGAGGTGTCAACCCTCTGTGTAGTTGAATCTATGCACTTAACTTCCGACTCCCCAAAACCTTAACTACTAATAGCCTACTGTTGACTGGAAGCCTTACTGATAATACAAACAACTCATTAACACATATTCTGTGTCTTATGTGTATTCTTGCAATAACGTAAGCTGGAAAAAAGGAAATGTTACAAGATATGTTCATAGTACTCTGTACTACAAAAAGTCCATGTGTAAGTGGATGCGCACAGCTCCGAGCTGCGTTGTTCCAGGGTCAACTGCAAGTCTCCTAAATTATATATAGTTTGTTGATCTTTGCTCTTCACATAATAGCACCATTAACATCCTCATGCATAAATCTTTTCAGACCACAGAACCCTGATTAGAGTTTTCCCAGCCTCAATAGTCACTGAGTTTTAACAAAGCCTAAAGTCACTCTTTTTCCTTTTTTTTAAGAGACTATTTTTTAGAAGCTTTAGGTTCACAGCAAAATTAAAGGGAAGGTATAGAGATTTCCCATGTACGTCCTGCCCTCACATGTGCACAGCCTTCCCCATAAAAAAGATCCCCAACTGGAGTGTTAAATTTGTTACAACTGGGGAACCTGTATGGACACATCATTATCACCATAGTTTAGGGTTTAGTTAGGGTTCGCTCTTGGTGTTTTACATTCTGCAGGTTTGGACAAATGTACAGTGGCTTGTGTCCACCATTGTAGGATCATACAGAGTAGTCACTGCCCTGAAAGTCCTCTGTGCTTCCCCTGTGCACCCATCTCCCTCCCAATCCTCCAACCACTGAAATTTTTACTGTCTCCATTGTTTTGCCTTTTCCAGAATGTCTCAGTGTTGAAATCACACAGTGTGATTTTGTTTTTGTTTTTGTTTTTTTACATTGGCTTCTTTAGTTTAGTAATATGCATTTAAGGTTCTCCCATGTATCTTCATGGCTTGACAGCTCATTTGTTTTTAGCACTGGATAACGTTCCAGTGTATGAATGGACAAAAGCTTAATTTATCCATCACCTACTGAGGGGCTTGGTTGCTTCCAAGTTTTGGCAGTTATGACTAAAGCTGCTGTAATATAAACACACGTGCGGTTGTTCGTGTGGGCATGCGTGTTCAGCTCCTTTGGGTGAATTCCAAGGAGTGTGATTGCTGGATCTAGGAGTTTTATATGTTTGTGGTGTACAGTCAGGCTTGTAATACATTTTGAGTTAATTTTTATGAAAGGTGAGGGTCTGTGTCTAGATTTACCTTTTTGCATGTGGACGTCCAGTTGATCCAGCAACATTTGCTGCAAAGACCGTCTTGTGCCGCTGTATTGCCTTTGCTCCTTTGCAAAGATCAGTTGACTATTCTTATTTGGGTATGTTTTGGGGCTTTCCAGATCTATATGTCTATTCTTTCACCAGTACTATACTGTCTTTCTTTCAAGTAGTGTCAGACCTCCAACCTTTTTCTTCCTCCTTCAATATTGGGTTAGCTGTTTTGGGTCTCTTCCTTCTCCATATACATTTAGAATCAGTTTGCCAATATCCACAAAATAAATTGCTGGGCTTTTGATTGGGATTGCATTGAATTATAGATCACGTTGGGAAGAACTGACATCTTGGCAATATTGAGTTTTCCTATCCATGAACATGGAATATCTCTCCAGTTATTTAGTTCTCTGATTTCTTTCATCAGAATTTTGTAGCTTTATTCATATAGATCTTGTGAGTATTTTGGCTGAAGTCATTCTTTCCATTCAAGTCTCAATGATGACAACTAAATTATGGAAACCACCTTAGGGGATGAATCATATACAGTTTTCTAAATAGTTAACTAGAGCCAGTGACAAATAATATGCAGTGTGCCCACTGGTAGAAGCTGCCAATCTAATTCTTGCTCACTGATGATGCTCAAAACCAAACCAAAGAGGAAACAAAGCCTCTAGCCAATCTGTTGGAATTCTTTCTTTATTATCTTGATTCCACACCCTGGGGAGCCCAGACTAGGAATTAGGAGAATTTAGTTACTATTATCGCTCTGCTTACTTTTATTCTGGGCATTTCTTATGCCCAGCTTCTTCCCAACATACCTTGTTATTTTTTCTATTCAGATGTCTTACTGTATTATAGGTTGAATGGCCAAGGTAATGAGTGTTCTCATCCCCTGCCCCCCAAATCTGTACTAAAATGGATTCTATTGCGTTGATATGGAATGTTTATAGGGATGGAAGTCTGAAACACTTTCCTTAACTATTGGCTGTGCAATTTCCTAACTCTATGACTCTTAGCAAGTTTACTCATGAATTTGCTCATTTTTACAGAACACCTGCTGAGCACCAACCAGTCAGATAGTCTTTCTTATTCTCTTCCCTCATTCAAGATAAGAGTGTTGGATACGTATGTTTTGGGGCCTCTTCCTGTTTGAACTTTCCGTGATTGCTAAGACCATGTAATTGCCGGCTGTGTTGTCTATTTCCCCATTTTGTTGATGGTGGGAGTCCCAGCCTGGAAACTTATACAGGGCAAAAGTATACCCTGTATCCCTCAACCTCAGGAGGGCACTGAACCAGAACTTTTACTTTTATGGTGACAGTGATCAATTGTAGTAGTGGAAAAACCAGATTCAAGTGCTTCTATTGCCCTGGAGAATATATGCCCACAATTTAGGGTCATTTTCACTTGAAAGGAAGCACTTGCTGCCTTTTTCATTTTTGAAAAAATACATTCACATTTGAGTGAAGGCCAGTGTTGCTCTAAATACTTTTGGTTAAAAAAAAAAAAAAAAAAAAAACAGGACCAAGGGGCATATGGGTGGCTCAGTTGGTTGTGTCTGACTCTTGATTTCAGCTCAGGTCATGATCTCAAGTTCATGGGTTTGAGCTTCTCGCTCATGCACATTTTCTCTCTCTCTCAACGCAAATAAATAAACATAACAACAACAACAACAACAACAACCAGGACCAAATTGACCATTTAATTACTGGAGTAAAGAGGCTGCCTCTCAGAGTCTGCCCCATGAGGAACTATTGATAAATTGCTGTGCCCTGGCTTCATGCCCTTCCCTGGGGTTTATGAACATCTTCTAGAACCTACGGAAGAAGGTACCTGTGTTATCAAAGTAGTCCTCATCTCAGTTAAACTCAGTCCCACATTTGGTATAAGATGCCTGAAACCTTTATGTTAGCCTATCACCATGTTGTGTGGCCAGCAAACAGTCTGCTTTCTCCTGGGGGTGGGGGGTGGGGGGAGAAGCAAGAGCAGGGCAGAGGAATCTCTGGGTGTTGCTCTGTGGCTTACACAGCAGGAAGATGGCTCCTCTTGTTTTGGCTTCTGACTCCACCCTGCCTGCCCAGCATCCCTGAAGTGAACACACCTGGTTGGGTTGCTCAGATGTACAGGAAGAGCAGCTGTGTATGAACAGGGACCCTGACTCTGCATGGCCCCATCCCGTGCCTTCCTCCTCGGCTGGGAAACAGCTTCCCTCAACTTCTGTGCCAGCAAAGAGTCACTGTTCAGATTCGAAAGGAACCTGGGGGGTCACACAATCTGCCCTCACATGAGAAGTATCTTCAATAGCATCTCTGGCAGATGAACTGTCAGCCTTCCCTTAAGTACCTATGAGTTCATTACTTTCCTGTGAGGTCCATTACATGAGAAGCCAGAAGCATTTTCTGGAAAGTTCTTTACACAGAATATTGAGTTGAAATTTGCCTCTCTTACATGGAGAGTGGGTAGAGCACCTAGAGAGGACTTACTGCAACCATTTGTTCCTGCCACCTTCCACCAGGAAGACCTCCTCGAACAACACAGAACAAGTGCATTCTCCCTGTCGCCTGCTGACCCTCACATATAATGCCATCTCCCTGCCACATTTCTAACCTGAATACGTCTAGGCCGCCTCCTCTTATCATAAGTCAGTTAACATTCTGAGTGTGCAGACTCATGTTAATGTGAATTTCAATGAAACATCCTTTAGAAAGCAATCTGACTGCCACCCCCATCACCAACTGAAGTGGCACAATTAATGCCAAACCTAATTTTATTATTTTTTTTTGGTTCTTTGTCTCAGTGTTACATGTAATAGAGAGACTGGGTGATGATGATGGTGACAGTGATGATGATGATGATGGTGATGGTGGTGATGGATGATTATCCTGGTGGTGATGATGGTGATGATTGATAGTGATGATTGTGGTGATGGTGGTGGTGGTGATGATTATGGTGATGGATGATGGTGATGGTGATGATTGATAGTGATGGTGATAGTGATGATGGTGATGACAATGGTAATGATTGTGGTGGAGATGATGATGAAGTGTGTTTACACATGGCTAAATTGTATCCTTTCATATATGCATGGTGGTAAAGGCATTTAAGAGCAAAAGCTGTTATACATGAATCACATCTTCATTAAAGCAGTTTTGTAGTGAGGTTATCTGCACAAAATTGCTTATTCTCTAAAGCTTATAACATTTTGTCTGGGGGACCCTATTAAGACATATAATTTCAGTAGGTCAGGCTTGCAGCAGTTGTGCATGTGACTTGATCTCCTACTCCAGGCCTTACATATTTGATGTCCTGACATTTGTGTAATTGCTCTGCTAGAGCCCACTTGGAGCATTGAAAGCTACTTAAAATGTCATTATAAGCTGGCCGGGTCTTGGAATTATATGGTGCAGTTGATGGAACAAAAGAATGTTCCACTTTGATGCGCGTGGTATTTGATTGTGCTCTGTGCCATGGTCCCTTTTCAATCCACCAGGGCTAGCTGGACTTTTAAAAAAGGATTTCTTGATTTCTGTTCATCTTCACATGACTGACAGTGGGTGCCTTTGAGATAAGTCAGTGTGGTTTACAGTAGTGGCATGGGAGATGATTTCTGATATGTGTTAATCGTTCTCATCATAAGCTGCTCAGCCACTCGAATCTACCATTGCATACCTAAGGGTTTTTTTTAAGTTATTTTTCACTAATGAAACCTGAAAAGTTTCTTTTTTAGATGAGAGGGACAATGTTTGGAATTATATTGTATTATTCCATTTTGAAGGTGGATATTTCTTATTACAGTTATTCTAAGAGATCCATGGAAAGTCTCTCCTGATCTCTGGTCTTTATCTTAAAGATAAGGAGTTTTATCATGCGGTCATCCATTCCTGTTCTTTTCCAGATAATGAGGCTAGACTGAAGGAAGCGACAGAAAGAAGAGGTATGGCACAATACGAGTTTCTCTGAGTTCTTAAATGTTGGGACGGATTATTAGCAGAGGAGCACAATTTCACGTTCACTGTATTGATTATTAGAAATGTGGTAGACAATCTACACGCTTTATTTTGTTTTCACAGTAAACCCTTCAAGTGGGAATTACTGCCTTCCCACCTCCCCCATCTTCCGTACCCCGGATTCGTTTTTCCACAGCCCTTATCAGTACCAGACATTCTATGTATTTATATTTTCAATTGCTTATTTTCTTTCTCTTCCGGTATGGATGAATGTTTCATGAAAGCCAGGGCTTTGTTAACTGCTTTATTCCCGCACCTGGGAAGTCGCTGGGCATAGAAAATGTGCAATAAACATTTATGGAAGGAAGGAAAGAATGGAAGAGAGGAGGGAGGGAGGAAAGAGGAGAGGAAGGAATATCCCATCTCTTGAACTCTCCTGTTTAAATGTGAATGTCTCTGGGAGGCACAAATCACTCACGGATTATCAGTCACCTTAATGAGACCTAGAATGAGTCACCCGCACTATGGGCAACAGAGACGCTGCCTGAGGAGCAAGCCGGGTGGGGGTGTGTAGGGACACAAGGGAGGGGGCGTTCGGACATGTGGGGACAGGACCAGACCGTGGACTCAGACACAGAAGACGGCACGAGGGAGTGAGGGATGCAAACGTTGCCACACACAACGTTGGAGAATCTACGTGAGAATCTAGCCTGCTTCACAGCTTTGTGCGAGGCCAGTTGTGCGAGGCCAGGTTGCTGTAAACCAGGGTCGGAATAATCACCGTGGTAGTTCTCGTATTGCTTTACACTGCACGTCCAGCACGGTAACCCCGTCGGGTTGTGCTCCTCCGTCTGGAATTGGACAGTGGCTGGAGACAGTGGGGCCCTGAGAGGAAACGTTCTGCCCAGGTAGACAGGAAGCCTTGGCTCAGGGGCTTAACTTGGTCTGAAATGTTGTCACAGGGGAGGTAAGAGACGTCCTCTGCCTGCTGCTGTTGGATGCAGAGCGGGGTGGGGCAGGGATTCCGTGGTTGGAGCCCTGTTAGCACACGCACCTTGGCTCTGCGAGACGAGGGTGGTGTGAGAGACCGGGGCAAGCCCTTGGTTGGCCAAGGTGCTTGGGAATGGAACGTTTTTGTCCAGTGGATTTCCTGGTGAAGTTTGCATTCACCAGAGACACATTTTTGATTCAACGCTTGTTAAAAATTTCTCACACATGTATCGATCCGTTTCCTGCCTCGACGGATGTCGGGGGCGTCGTGGTGTGCACCCAGGGGCCTTATGCACAGGGAGCAGCAGAGCACTGTGACGGGCCTCGGCCGCCCGCAGCCTGGCTCCTACTTTTAGGTGCCTGCCCTTTCGCCCCTTTTATGCCATCGCGGCAGCCCCGCAGACAGACCACTTAGAGTGGGTGTGTTTATGCTGCCACAGGCCTAATAAACAGCAAAGACAAAGACTTGTGCTTACTTTTTAGCTTAGGTTATTTTTTCATGTTTTTTACTGATTTTCTCCTTAAAATATATTCTTGACGTTTTTAATGAAAAAGTTTTGCTCAGGGTAACTCAGACCCCAAAATTTATACAGTAAGATTTTTTTCTCAAAAGATATAAATTGGGTTTATCTTTTTTAAAAATGAGTAAATTAATCGGGTTACCTTCATTAGAAATTAATAAGAATTTTTAAAACTTTTTTAGTAAAAACTAAGTTTTATATTCTTACAGTTTAAAAGTTTTATAGTGACGTTTGTTAGATCTAAGTTTGTCAATTTCATTGTTAATTTCTGAGGGTAAAATGTAGGAGGTAATTTACAAGTAGATTTAAAGTTTGGAGGTTGGTTGAATTTCAGGAAAGACATGTGCCTGCAGATGGGGTAATAACTGACAGTTTGGGGAGCGTGTGAGCTCAAATACTTGTCTGTTTTAGGAGGAAAATGGAATCAGTTTTTGGGTTGTGCTGTCATTTGATGTTCTTGCAGGGTCTCCGCAGTTGGTCTGTCCCATATGTTGAGTTTGCTTAATACTGTCCAGTCATCAAGTCTCTCTGGCTGTGTGAGTGTGAATCCTATTGTAGCTCTGAAGCAAACCATGCCTTTAATTCTCTATCCTTCCTCATGGTGATTCGTACTCCTAGGTTCTCAACACAAGGAGTGCCCAGTACCAGTTAGTGAATAGGTGAATGGATGGGTGGATGGGTGAGTGGGTGGGTGGATAAGTGGGTGGGAGATTGGATGGGTTGGTGGGTGGATGGGTGGGTGGGTGCATATGTGGGTGGGGGGGGGGAGGGGTGGGTGGGGGATGCGTGTATGGGTGGGGGGATGAGAGGGTGGGAGGGTGGGTGAGTGGATGTGTGGGTGGATGGATGTGTGGGTGGGTGGGTGGGTGGGTGGGAGAGTGGATGGGTGGGTGGATGGGTGGGTGGATGGGTGAGTGGGTTGGTCGGGTGGAGGAGTGGGTGAGAGAGTAGATGGGTGGAGCCTGGGGTCTGACTTTAATAACTGAGTTTCACACGTCTTTAAATGCACATGAATACTTTGGCAAAGAACCGTCTCACAAAGCGCAATCTTACATTGAATGTTGAACCAACTGGGAGGCAGCATCACTTGGCACAAGTAAGCGTTCTGGGGCACACACGGCGTGTTCTCTGCTTCTTGCTTGCGAAGACGCTGATCTGTAGCCGGAGCTCAGCACGGACACCCCAGCCTCTGTGTTCACGATGGGTCGTGAGGGATGAAAAGCAGCGGAGGGCTACATGACTCGTGACCATCAGTGCCTCATCATGGTCATACTTAGAGTTGTCACTCGTGGTGCTGCCCCAGGGAAGTGCTTCTCAGGCCTGGCTCACTTGTTCCCATTTTACACAGAAGGGAGCTGAGCACCAGCGAGAGTGAGAGTAACAGGCTTGCCCCGACCACACCCTGGGAGTGCCCGTGGGGAGAGGAGTCCATACCCGCGTGGGCCGGATCTGTGTGTGCAGCCTCATCAGCTCTCAGCTCCCTGAAGCAATGTTTGGACGCACGTAGCACTCTTTCTCCTAAGCGGCAGAGTGCACGCTCCCCCCCCCAACCCCCCAGAAAGGGGTCAACTTTTCTTCATGCGAATCTGGCTCGGCAGCCCCGGGGGCGGAGCACCATAGGGGCCACGTAGTGACCGGTGAGAATTTTAAATGTGTTCTTAGAAACCAAAATCTCAGCTACACCTATCACCAAGAAAGGGGAAACCCCTGCAGATTCCAGAATTGTGAGGCTTGAGAAAGTGGACAGGAATCCAGTGCTGCCAGCAGTGGGGTTCACGGCCGACACTGGGCAGTTGCCTGTGCTAACGGGTCCACGCAGGAAGCAGACACGGCCTGGCGCTGTGCTCCTGCCTGCCTCTGTGGGTGAGGCCCCTGCGCTCTTTCCTCCTCCTGGGCCAGCGCTGTGCCTGCCGGTCCCTCAACGCCGTGGGCCCCGCATCCGTCTACCCCTGTGTTGCACGAGTGGTCTCCATGTGGCGAGTGACTGTGGTGTTTTCATGCCGCAGTTTCTGTCAGGATTGTTTCTCATTGTCACCGTGATGAAAGGAAAGGCGGCTGGAGTAGATTTGGCAAACGTGGGTCACCGTGGACCTTCTTTTTTCTGCAAGTGCCTTTTCAGAGCAGACGCTTGGCTTCTGTGTTGGTGTGAGGGCAGGGGCCCTGCTGAATCATGAGCGCTGAGAACTTCTCATGCCTGTTGGCGGGCAAGAGAGGGAAAGTGCCACAGGGAATTAAGTGTGCAACTCTAGTTTAGTTCCCAAAGATGGAAATGTTAAAAAATACAAAAAGCCTAAATTTCTTAATTTGTAAGAAGCGGGGAATGATGCCCCCCCAACTTAGTTCAGAGGATCGCCTGAATGAAGCCATGGGAAGTATGAACTCTCACTAGGTCACTGTTCTTAGGGAGCAAAGTCATGAGAATAATCATCTTACATGAACCTTCACTTAGGAACCAGTGACACATTTAACCAGCATTAAATACTCAGGAAAAAAGCCAGCCCCCTGCCCCCACGTCAGAAACAGGACTCCATCAAACGTTACGGTTACGGAGTGAGATTTACGTATCATGAAGTGTATGGATGCCGAGCGTATGAATGAGTGTGTTGACACGTGTGTGCACACGTAACCAGTGTGCCATTAGACATCCCCATCGTCCCAGGGAGTGTCTTCCTGCGCCCGGTCTGTCCCAACACCCTGTCCCCTGCATAGGCCCCACCCGGTCCTGGAATCACCTCCTACTGAAAGAATCATGTGTGTTCTTCAGTGTCTGGCTTCTTTCACTCAACATAATCCCCTTTGGATCCGTCTGGATGTTTGTACATGACCATAGTTCATTGCTGCTTGTGCAGATAATGACAGATAGTTCGTCCATTCTCCCGTTGATGGATTTTTGGATTTTTTTTTTTTTTTTTTTTTTTTTTTTTTTTTTTTTTTTTTTTTTGTATAGCTATTACGGATAAGGCTGCTAAACACAATCTTATATGCCTCTTCCATGGACATAGGTTTTTGAGCACATTTTCTAGATATATGGAAGGGGCATATTCTGTTATAAGAAACTGCCACAGGGGCTTCCTGGGAGCTCTAAAGCTTTACTCCTACCAGGGGTGTACAAAAGTTCCTGCTGCTACATTTCCTCTGCAAAATTTGTTCTCAGTCTTTTAAAATTGAGTCATATTAGCAGGCATGAAATATGCTGACCGTGGCTTTAATTAGCCTTTCAGTGATTAGTAATGGTGCTGAGCACTTTTCCATGTGCTTACTGGCCACTTGTATATTTTCTTTTCTGAAGTTTCTGTTCAGTTCCTTTGCCTATTTTCATTGGAACGTCCCTTTTTATTATTATTGCTGATGTTAGAGGTGTTTTTAAATGTATATTCTGGATAAAAGTGTTACGTCAGAGTTTTTTGTTTGATCATCTTCTGAAAAAATTTTCTCCATTGAAACGCCTTCGAATTAAGGCAGCTTTGTTGAAAATCGTCTGCTTAGGGTTGTCATGATGCCTCATGTAAGATGTGTGTGGTAACCTTACAACAGCACGGTTCCGTTACCCTCTGGTGGCAGGTACTCCCGTCGACCTGCTTTATAAACCCTGCGTTAGACGTGGCTGCTTCCTCCCGGAATAGAGGCGTTAGGAGGAAGACCGTCGTGCGCGTGCGCCCACCCGGCCGCCCTTCCGCTAGCCTCCAGCACTTCTCACAGGCCTGTGTTTCCAGCCGGTGTCATTCCCTCGGCGTTTCCTGTCCTGCAGGTCTGCTGGTGACAGATTAGCTTGGCTCCTCGAATGATACGGACACGTCTTTCCGTCACCCTCATGCTGGAAGGAGATCTT
This sequence comes from Panthera uncia, assembly GCF_023721935.1. Classification (NCBI taxonomy): domain Eukaryota; kingdom Metazoa; phylum Chordata; class Mammalia; order Carnivora; family Felidae; genus Panthera; species Panthera uncia. Next base: position 162,206,487 of record NC_064816.1, on the reverse strand, counting down.
CCCTGGACGTGGGCTTCTGAATCAGAAGCTTTTTCTTTAACACTTCAAATACGTCATTCCTGTGTGTGTTATCAAACAGCTAATTATAAATATGCGAAGGCATCATTCTTACCAGACACGCAGTGTGTCTCGCGCCCTGGTCTGCGTCAAGTCAGCCGCTGTCTGCGTCGCGTCGCAGCCTCTGGGGGCCGTTGGGAGCCGTCTTGCCCTTGACCCTCCCAGGAGATGCCCCTGCGTGGCTCGCTCTCGGGTTGGTTCTGGGGTCTGCTGGGTGCCTTGGCTTTCACACTTAATGCTCTTCCCCAGTTTGGGGGAATTGCCGAGGGTTTTCCCCTTCCCCTTCGGCTTTTGGGTCCCATTCTCTCTCTGTCTCCTTCTTGCTCTCTGGCTGTGGTCCGTTGTGCCTAAGGTGGCTCTGCAGGTCACTGAGGTTGCACGCAGTCTTTTTCAGGTTTTACTCTGTTTTTCAGAGAATGATAGTTCTTGTTCTCCATCCCGGGACTCACTGACCCCTTGTTCCCCATCGTCCGGTCTGCTGCTAGGCCCACGCAGTGAGTTTTGGAATGGCCGATACTGTGCCTTTCGTCGACACAACTTCCACTGCTCCGCTTGGGGTCCCACTGCTCTCTGCACCTGCTGGGTGCCCGCCGTGCCGTTTGGGGTCGCTCGTTCATCCCTTCGTTCCCGTGTTGACCGCTCCTCCCTGGTGTCTCCTGTGCTTGCTCTTGTGTGTGTCCCCCCCAGAAACACTTCTCCAGAGTCTCCTGAAGGACCTGGGAGAGCAGCCGGACCTCGGCGAGGTGGCCCGCGCGATTGCCTCCGCCATGCAAGCTGTGGGGGCAGAAGGGGAGCCGCGAGGTGCCGAGAAAGGAGCCACGGGAAAGCCGAGAGAGTCCGACGTTGGCCGGCAGGGTGGAGGCGTGCCAGGTGAGGCTCCCGGCCCCAGGGTCACTCAGGTTTGTGGGGCTGTGGGGCGGGATGGGGCTGTGCAGAGGCCTGGCTCACCAAGCGGTTACACGTAAGTTCCTTCTGCTGAGGAGAGGTGGATTTGTAGAAACGATTTTTCTCCGTTTGAACTTTTGCCTCTAAAAGCTTTCTTAACAGGCTGAGCCTACCAGAGTAATTATGTTGAAAGGCAAATTGCTCTCTGTGCTGAGGTTCAGAGTTAGAAAAAAACAGGCCAGATAGAAAGTGTTTTTGTTTGGATTGTGTGGGTGAATGGAGTCAAATATTTGAATAATACAGTGAAAAGGCTCCATTTGAATGTCTGCTTGAGGCTCAGAGCCACCCTGCGAGGCTGCACCAGAGAGAGAGCAGAGATCCCCCCACCCTCCCAGGGTGCGTGCACATGTGTGCACACACACTCACATATGCACACATGTGCACATACACGCACACAATAGGCACACATGCACGCACACACGTGTACATACACGCACGCACACGTGTGTGCACACACATGCACACATGCATGCAACACACACATGCACGTGCACACATGCACGCAGTGCACACACACGTACACGTGCGCATGTACACTCATGCACACCTGTGCACATGCACATGCACACACGCCCGCATGCACATATGCACACACATGCACATGCGTACATATAGATGCACACACGCGTGCACACATGTACATGCATGCACATGCATGCACACACATATGCACGTGTGCACGCACACGGCAGCTGGAACCCTTGGGCTAAGGGCTGAGCAGGTCAGGTTTCGTCTCCCCTGATGACTGGCCTTCTCTGTGCCTGACTGCTTCTCAGAGTCTCTGGACCTACATGAAAGTGTCTAATTCAGTGCCCTGCACACAGCAGGCACACACAAAACGTGCCAGAAACACAAGTGAAAAGTTGCATGTGTCTCTGCTCTGTGGGCTGGGACAAAGTCATGCTCGGAAGCTGGAGTCAGGACACCACAAGCTCCAGCAGGACGAGGCTGTGTGTTAGGCAGTCAAAGAATAAAAAGACTGCTGCCTCTCTGAGGGTGAGGAGGGGCAGAGAAGGTGCCTGGGCATTTGGGCTTCACGACTTCTCGGGTTACGCACCATCGGGCACTGCCGGTAGGGTATTTAGAGAAACCACCATCGGCGAAAAGTGATGAACTGTAAAGACATCTTAACTTGAGGTGGTTTGGTGTAGACGCCTGACTTTGCTTTTCTGTGACTATTAACCGCTGCCGGCACTGGTTTCTTGCCGCGAGCTAACTCTGACGATGACACACAGATCCGTGAGGCTGGTAATGCGATTTGTTACTGACTTCACGTCTGTGTTTTAGCTGGTAACCCCCTCCTCTTCCATGAAGCTTATAGAAGGCTAATATTGTACTATAAACAGAAAAAGTTTGCTTGATAGTAGAAGTTAGGCCGACATCATTATGCCCGATCTTCTGTGAAGGACTGTCTGTGGTCCTTTGGTGTGGGCGTCACCTGCGATGACATTCTTGACAAGGCTTCTGATAACGCTGTGTCTTCCACAGATGACAGAGTGCCGGACGGTGGAGGGAGAGCTTACGAAGAGGTAAGACGGAGCGTCTCTGCGTGTTTGGTTCACCTCAGATCTAGAGCTGGGCTGGTCATCTCTCTGTTCGTGGTTTGGGAACGTATGTGATATAGAAAGGTTTTTTTGTTTTTTTCAGAAAAGGATGGAAAAAACTCTCATAATCCCCAAATAGGGGAAAAAATTGTGTATATTTTGATACATAGTAATATCTGCTTTCAGATTATGTACTAATACCCATTGTAGGAATACGAAAAATATAATCAATACAAGTAAGAAAATCAGCATTCCTTAGAATTTTCCTACCTGGACCGATTACATCAAACGCCTGCTTTATGTCCTTGTGACTGTCCTGTGTGCACTGACTCCCGAGCTCCACGTAGCAGGGACCTTCACAGGCTCTGGACCGTTTAGGACTGCACTGTCTAACGTGGCAGCCAGTAGCCACACGGCGGCTATTTAACCCTGAATTTAAATTCATTAAAATTAAGGAAATAAAAAACATGCTTCCCGACTTGTGCTAGCCACATTCCAGTGTTGCTTCGTAATGAGGGCATTGGATGGTGGCGATACGGAACATTTCCATCGTCGCCGGAGGTCCTGTTGGACAGCGCTGGTTGGGAAGGCAGTCTGAAGCAGGGCTCAGTCACAGGTACCCCCACTCACCGAGGGGTTCCTACTTAAGAACCTTTGCTCATTAGCACAAGCCTTAAGGATTCAGAAGGTCAGTGTGTGAACGATGATACACACGATACGTGGTTCTGTTTTTTGGTAGAGTGGAAAAAAATTTTTGGTTTGCACTTCTCTTTCCAGATTATTTCAGTGGTTTTTGGTTCAATGCTGTTAGCAAGTAGCAGAAGAAAACATCAACAGTCCTCTTAAATGTCCATCAGAAATGGGGGGATATTCTGTGTCAGTTGAGGAGGGAGACGCGGGCCTAAGAACGTGTTTCTTGACTTAGGAAGTGGAGGGAATTTTACAGCGATGGCCGAGTGCGGCCAAAGCCAAGGCTGCTGGGTCTCCCCAGGGCACACACTTGAGTCAAGGTTGACTCTGTGAAGACCCCAGGGTCCTTATACCCTACCTTTCCATCCTAAACAAGTTGAATTTTGATTCATTTCTCTGTTACCTGGGGTATGTTTTCAAGCAACTTTTTTCCAATGGGCATTGAGTGTTGTATTTTCTGAGCTCTTATTTATTAATATCTTTTGTTTCCTCTTCTCACGGAACACAGTTTAAGCAGAAACCCAATTCTCTTTCCTTCAAAAGCCTGAGGAGCGTGTTCCATCCTACTTAGTAACTGAAATGCTATGTACAGCCACCATCCAGGATCCAGATTCGAGCAAATGTTTTTACCAAGATACTATTTTCTTTACATATTTCAAAACACAAAAGGAAAAACATCATGTACGGTTTTTAGTTAAGAAGAGAATGGAAAGTGTAAAGTAAATTCCCTTTTCCTTTTTCCATCCGGTATAATCCCGGGGATGTGATTTCATGCGGAAAAAGGAAATACCTTGCAGAATGAGCAGGGGTCTCTTGCTCTCGTATGCAGGAGGAGGTGCCCTGGGCGTGCACTTCGTGTGCCCCAGCAGCAGGAGTGACCATTCGCTTCCCTTGGAAGCAGGCCGGAGTCTGAGAGGGCAGTGTGGTCCGGTGGTGGCATCCCTGACATCAGTTAGAGCTGCACTCAAATTCTGGATCTGCCAATCAGTGCCTCAGTGATCTTGGGCAAATTATTAACCTCTGTAGGCCTCGGAGCCTACGGATTAGAGGTAAAACTAGGCCTGTGCTCACAGGCTGGGGTGACAATTAAATGAGCGAATGTGCACAGATCGTTGAGCACGGTGTCTGGCCTATAATCAGCCCTGTGTGTGTAAGATGATGTTCATCTAGCGAGATGTCAATTAAGTGGTTCTGAGGGCCCTCTTGTCCAGGAAACGGGGGTCAGGACGGGCAAGCCTTTGCATATGACGACCCAGGGTCCCTCAGGGGGTGTGAGGATGCAATCACGTGTCCCTGTGACCGCTTGGCCCTGGTGTCTCCACTTCCCTGTGAAATGGGGACGAGCATGACATCGTGAGGACTCGGGGGGTTCACGCAGACCGGGTGTCTGAGAGAGAGCCTTTGTGCATCGTAAGAGCTCAGTAGATGCAAATGGTAATGTCATGGTCAGAGGCCCGCTGTTTCCAGAGGGGTAGGATGGGGTCTCAGAATCCACGTGCGCTCTCTTTAAAACTTCAGATGCCAAACACCTACACTGACTTTATAAAGTCAGATTCTTGAGGAAGGTGTATGTGTATGTGAGAGAGCGAGAAAGACAACCAGAGGCAGAGACAGACAGACACAGAGACAGAGACAGAGAGACAGAGAGAGAAAGAGACCAAGACGGAGAAAGTGAACCGGAGACAGAGAGACAGAGACAGATGCACTCACTCCCCGTGAGTGATGCTGATGTGCGCGGCCCTCGTCCTGCCCTGGCTGACCGGATGTCTGAGTGCAGCTGTGACAGAACTGCTCCTTCCCCTGCCTGCGGCTACCCGCCCGTCCCCCTAAACTTCATCTCACGGAGCCTCCTTTCTGCCAGGTCAGTCGTTTGAGCCTCGAACTCGGGGACCGCCTGCCGGACCCTGGGTCCCAACTCTCTCCTGCCGTACCCCCTCTTTCGGAGCCCTTCAAAATGGAGGCAAAGAAATCAGAGGCCGCCGAGGCCCCCCCGACTTGGGAGGAGGAGAGCGCCGGGGTGGAGGACGTGAGGAGTCAGACCTACTCCAAGGAGCGGCTGCAGAGGCCGCCTCCCGCAGAGCCCGGCACGGGCGGCTTCGGCGAGTTCCGGCCCTGGGTTCCCCGGCCCTCGCAGGAAGACGCCCACCTCACGGCGGGAGCCCAGGGACGCCCCACGGAAGGCCTGCGGCTGGAGGTCAAGCCTTCCCAGGAGGACCACGGCTACATTGTGACCGGGACCGAGTGAGTAGAGGCCCTGGTGTTCCGCCCCCGGCGCTCATTGGGTGGGTGGAGTGGGGGTGCCCTCACCCTGCCCGTCTTTGCCCAGAGACACGGGAGGAGGCATTCCTGGTGCCTCGGGGGCGGGAGGCCGGCCGGCAGCCAGCCTGTCGGTCACCCGGTGTTCTGACCCAGGGGCCTGAGCTTCGGGGCCGTTCTCCACAAAACAGAGCCCTTCGGCCCTCCGACCCGCAGCCCAGACCACGGGGCACGTGGACGCAGCGGCCCCCGGGGAGCGGGTGGGACCCGCACCTGTGCTTGTGCGGCCTCCTTGCCGATTGAAACTCCAGAAAAGTAGTCCAGGTCTTGGGGCATGAGTCCTCCTTCAGAGGGGAAGACACGGCCTTAGGGACGGGTGCCCTTCCTTCTCCCCTTTCTGACCCACACATCTCGAGGGGCCCCGTGCCCACAGTGTGTACCCGGCGGGTGACACCCGGGCCGCCCCATTTTCAGGTCATCACACCAATGACCCTGGCTTTTGACGCTGTGCTTTGTGAAACCGTTGTGTCTTCTTCAAGTAATGGAAGTATGTGGCTGGCCACGTGCACACAGGTGTGTGTGCACGTGTGTGCAGATGTGTGTGCAGTCCTGCCCACATATGATTTTGCTGTTGCGTTATAGTGTTCACTGTTCAGGCGTTTCTTCATTATGAATTCAGAAGTTGCCCGCGTTTCAGTGGTCACACGCAGTGTGGGAGGGGCCGCTCACGGTCCGTGCCATCGGTCACACGCAGTGTGGGAGGGCCGCTCACGGTCCGTGCCGTTTCTCACTCTGGTCCTGCACACCTTTCTGTGCCCACACCTCCCAACTAAGTTCACTCCACCAGCTTGTCTCAGGAGTTGCTATACTGTAGGTAGCAAATTTCATCAATTAGCAATAGTTGTCTAACACGATTGGGCAGAAGATACTTTATTTTGAGCGCAAACCACAGACCATGTATCAAAGCCAGCTTGAAACCCAAGACTCTTTCGAGCTGTAGATGGTGCTTTTACTTGTTTTTTAGAGAAGTCCTCAGCAGCTGACACTTCAAGTTTGCATCAGAGTATCGACTCGTTTTCTCAAGTACTTTTTTATTGAGACGCGGCCTCCCATTTCTGCCCTCTTTGCCTGGATGGTGAGCTCCATGTGCCCATCTCTGTTGTCAGGCTCCGTGTCCTAGAACGCGAACTCTCAGTGAGCGTGGTCTTTAGAATCGTCTTACAGAGAAGCTCAGATGGGAACTTGAACACGACGCCCTGCTGGAGGCTCAGCTCTGTGCTGTTCCAACAAAGGCAGGGCACCTCCTCGGTTCTTTTGTGAAGCAAACCGTTTGGACAACAGTTACTTATTCTAGACCGTCCAAATCTGTGGAGTTTTCCCTCCTTTGGGAAACATTGATGTGGTGTGTGTGTGTGTGTATGTGTATATGTGTTGTCTCTATTCATCTGTATATCTATGTATGTCTGTGTGTGTGATGTATATGTCATGTGCACATGTAAGTGTGCGTGTTGTCCGTATTCATCTGTGTGTATCTGTGTGTCGTGTGTATGTCATGTGCACA